>NC_041383.1:177869430-177999183 GCF_002162155.2 Triticum dicoccoides
ACCCAGCCCCTGAAATGCTGACACGTGGAAGCTTTTTGGTCCCGCTTGGTGGCACCAAGCAGGACAAAAGGCCCGCCTGCCTGGGCAAGCGGCAGCGGCCACGTGGAGCCCCATCTGTCCCGGTTCCTGGGCGAACCGGGACTAAAGGGACAGGGCTTTAGTAACGATCCTTTAGTCCGGTTCAGGAACCGGGACAAATGGCACTCACGAACTGGGACGAATAGGGGTTTTTCTACTAGTGTTTGTTGTTTTTTCTAACATAGTGTAAGTTTCATGTTGAACGATGTCCAAGAACAAGGTCGCAAGTGCGACATGAGTTATATGCGCGCGTGTAAATTTATTGGGAGAAAGATAGTCTAAGAAAAAATTGGCGCTCCAAAAAATGTGTCTTAGAGTACCAGTTCGGATTATTTTTGCACGGCCACAATGCATGTGTTTCTTCCTTTTTCATGACTTTGCAAGCGTGTATTTAAAATACACGAAGACACAAAATCTAAAAAAAACATGTTTAAAAAAATTAAACACATTTTGAAAGATTTTACTGTTCACAATGGTTAAGTCTCGCTGTCCATGACGTCGTCCCCTTGGCCGTCGTGTTTGGCTAGGCAATTCTCGGGGTCGTGTCATTGCACAGATATTACTGATCAAGTCAGCAAACTAGAAGGACACAAGTTTTGCAGGTAATTGCTGCTTCATCCTGGACCTTGCTACGCCGGTGCTCCGCTGGGCACTACTATTTCTATTGTGAAATCACGAGTCTCGGTGGTCCGTCACCCATCGCCGCGTGGGTCTCCGCCCGGTCAACAAAGCAACACAGCTCGCGCTTTCTCTCCCCCTCTCGCGTCCAAGGAAAGCAGGGGAGCTCACTCCACGTACCACTTCGAGCGGGTGTTGTTTCCATTTTCAGCTATCTTCCCCGGCACCGGAACTGTCACCGCGTCCGTTCCTCCCGGACGGCAAGGCTGGTCCCTTTACCTCGTCGCTTCCTCCTGGACGCGGAACATGGGAGGGAGCTCTTTAGCCTTTACCTCAGCTCCATCCTGGTCACTCCATCCCCCATTCGCCTCCCTAGATCATCGCTCCTAGCCAGCCATTTCGCCCTCTCTGATGGAGGATCGTCATCCATGGAAATCTCGTCCATGGAGTTCTTCCTCCTCGGCTTCATGTTCGGGGGTCTGCTAGTGTGCGTTTCGTTGGCCTTGTTCGGGTTCGCGCGCGTGGATTTCTGGCTGGACGGCGCGGCCCTCCGGCTGGTCGCCGCGGCTCGGGCACTGGGCGGGTGGTGGCGCCGGGCCGTGCTGCTGCTGCGGCCGATGCGCCTCCGCGCCATGTGAGGTGAAGTCGTGGGGCTGTGTCCCTTCGCCCCCAGCCCCAGGAGAGCTTCTTCAGTTACTCATTCCGTCCCATAACGTAAAATGTTTTTTTGACACTAATGTGGTGTTAAAAAATGTCTTACATTATGGAACGGAGGGAGTAGCAAATAGCAGTAGACTAGGGTTTATGTAGAATCGTAATCGCTAATGAGCAGTCCCTGAACCTGTGAACGTGCTATGCTCCCGAACTGTACTGATGTGGTATATGACAGCACCAGGCTGTTTAATCCGACTTCTGAAAATGTTGTGCTATGCTGCTTTCGTCGTCAGCTTGCTTTACGTACAGTTAAATATCTTGCAACCGTCGATCAGAACTTCTTTGAAAAGATTGTTTTTGTTCCAACTCTAACATATTTTTCTTTTCTTTGCCAAGACAATCCAACAACAAATTAATAGCCTTCACATGCCGCAGTTTGCAATCGATCACTTCAGCAAACGGACCATAATGTGCAAAATCATTTCAACCAGAGTATATATGCTAACTAAGGCATCCAGGCAAGCAGGGAGCTGGTAATGTGTTGGAGCCCTTCGTCATGATTCATGAGCACAAAAGCCTCTCTGTGACCGGACGCAAAGACGCCGGCCTGAATTGGAGATTGCATCTGATCTCTAGCTTGGCCTAGCATAGGCCGTACTTGGCGTGTCACAGTTGGAGCATTTTTTGGCCGATAGGGTATGCGGCCAGACAAGTACATGGGATGAAAATAGGAAGAGAGATTTATCAAGGTTTGGACCCTCGTTGAAGAGTTAATATCTTACTCTTTGCTCGTGTATATTGCTTGTGTATAAGGGTTACAATGATAAGGGATTGAGCAAAAACCTCTAAGGATTTGTGTCTCGACATCTAACTTAGCACCGGCTTATATGGGTACCGGGTCTAGGGTTACACGATCCTGGTCGGCTTGGAGGAGTCATCCTGGACGCCGGCCGTCTTGTCGTGTACTCCAATTTTGTGGGTCCACCTTGTTATAGGGTCACGGGTCGGGTTAATCAGCCTAGGGCATAACCAACCTAGGGGGCCCAGGCCGGCCTACTCAGGCTAGCTTCCGGTTCAGTGAGGCATCCCTGAGCCGTAACAGTGTCAACCATCATACTTGAAGCAGTGACGTCGAAAGACTTGTGGATTTGAAATGTTTTATTTGGCATGCCTGGTTCTCACAATGATATCAATGTGCACCAGCGATCATCGTTGTTCAACGAGCACAACTATAAGATGAGAGACTACCTTACCGATGGTATCTACACTCGGTGGGCAATGTTTGTGAAGAATATATCCAAGCCGGGAGGTTAGAAACAATGTCTCTTTGCACAATTGTAAGAGGGTGCTAGGAAGGATGTGCAGAGGGTGTTAAGGGTGCTCCAAACTTGTTGGGTATTGTTCATGGAGCTGCAATGATGTGTGAACAGAAGATATTGTAGCAGTTGATGACATGTTGTGTAATCTTGTACAACATGATTCTGGAGGATGAGTGTGGAGGGGAGCCCGCACACATGATTTTGAGAAGCCCGGAGTACATGTCCGCCTCCCGGAACAAGATGCGAAACATATACTGAACTTTCTAGAGATGCATCAACAACTTATGAAGCATATATAGACCCACACTGAAAATCAATAGATTTTATGTTTGAATTGCGCACTCCAAATAGATTTTATGTTCGAACTATGCATTTTTATATACAAATGTGCGATATCTTTGTATCTTTGAAGGGTTGACGTGCATGTATTTACATGGATTTAAAATTTCGAAGGTGAAAGTTACAATTGCAAAAAAAAAAAGACATTTGTGCGGCGGGTTCGGCGTGCGTCAACATTTAGGGACTTGGATTTGGCTATTCAGGTTGTAAATGCTCTTACCCACACGGCTGTACGCATGTAGCCCACTCTCTGACCCTCTCGTGTCCAAGGAAAGCAGAGGAGCTGTCTTCACGTACGAGTTTGAGGGACTGGGATCCAGTGACTTGCCTCTAGCAAGTCACGTTGTAACTGGCCCCCTCTCATCTGCCGTCCAATACAGATCCAACGCATGAGATTGGCCCAAAGCAAAACAGCCCACACCTACAGACTTGGCAAAAGCACAACTGCACAAGCATAGAAACAGGGCCGACATGGCACTCAAACCTCTTCAGATTGCCCATTTTCACAAATTCTAATGCTAGTACATAATGACAACAGCAGCAAAGCACCAAGATATTCCAAATTACATATTTCACAGCCACATTTGGCTTAATAAAAACACGAGAAAACTGTCCAAATTGCATATTATGTACGGCAGCAACACAACACTGGAACCTGTCCAAATTGTATGGTTCTCAGCCTACACTTGCAGGATTAGTGAATACAGAAGAAACAATGCCAGTAAAGTAATGGAACCTTTTCAAACTGGACAATTTTGACACTGAACACTGGATATATTAGGCCAGTATACTTGTACACTTGGCTATAGTTTAATCCAAAGAGTGAACCATATGCACACACGAGGAGAGATAGGCCACATTAGACCGATTCTAGCAGTACTCAGCATCCAAATTATGCAACAACAGTCTTGCTACTGGACAATCACCGGAGTACATAGATTAGGCTGTTTCACTTGTACACTTAGGCCACAAAAGATTATAGTTAGCCCCAAAATACTATTCTTAACTCTGTCCAAAATACTAGTATCTAATAGACTTGCACATGCTAAAATAAAATCATGATCATCACAAGGTTTGCGCTTTGGCTCACGATCAGTTTGCGCTTTCCTTCTAGTGCCCACATTGGAACACACAAATCTGTGTGAAGTCGCTTTTCCATCAAATTTGCTTAAGTCAATGCATCTTTTCCTCACCATATTCTACCCAAAACACCGAAGCCTCATCCGAATCTATGAACCTCATACCAACTTGAGGTGTCATCTTGCCAATTTCTGCCATTGCACAACACTTTCAAAAATGCATAACACCCGAATTCTGCCAAAATTCAAAACAACATGTATAATTAGTGGTCGACCGATCTGCTTATTAAACAACGCAAGAGGACAAACACGGATACAAAAAATGAAGCATTGGAATCTTCTAAATTGAAATGCATACTGCCATCAGTACATATACAGGATTGGGTTTCATGTGCACATTACTTAACAAAAATGGCAGCGAAGCAGAAAATGTGCAGGTTTTCTTGCCCTGTCTGATTTGTTACTTGTTACTAAATCAAACAAAGTTTCAGACATGGGATGTTGTATACTTGTTACTAATCAAACAACAATGCAGAGAAGCTATCTTGTAGTATACGGAGTACTTCCATTGCACCATGAGAGATAAGCTACAATTTCAGAAAGGCGAGTCAAGATGCTGCAGATATGCAATTTATTAAGATAAAAAAAAAGCAGTCAAGCAGAACATTTAGTGCATTTATACAGCTGATCTGGTGTACCAGTAAGAACAACTTCAGCCAAAGTAAAAATTCAGAAAATGTTGCAGTCTGAATATGAACAACGGGGACTCACGACAGAATCATCCGGAGAGGTTCCCGTCGAATCGCCCGGTGCAGTGCCAGCGGATCTCCTCCCTCCTCTGCAGCGACGCCGGAGCCCCTCGTCGCTCTCCTCCATGGAAGCGTAGCTCCTCCTCCGCGACGGCGCCGAGCTGCCTCGCTTCCAGGGGCACTTGCGCAGCTTTCCTCTCTCTCCCTAGACTCTCCCCTGCGTGCCGGCTCGCCTTCCTCTCCTCCGCGACGGAGACGGTCGCCCTCAACCCTCTCGTCCGCGCCGCGGCCTCCCGCCAAATCCCTAGCTTCTGCCCGCCACCCTCGTCCGTCCCTGTTAGCTGTGGCTTGGTTTCACTTGGGCCAATCTCACACGTTGGATCTACATTGGATGGCAGATGAGAGGGGGCCAGTTACAACGTGACTTGCAAAAGGCAAGTCACTGGATCTCAGTCCGAGTTTGAGGGGGTGTGGTTTCCAGTTTCAGCTAGCTTCCCCGGCACAACAGCTGGTGAGGAACGATGATCTGCCCATAAATAAAGCAAACTACTTATTCAACATGAAGCAGATTTTTCTTATACCCCAAAGTATTCGTTGAGCAGACATTACGCCACGCCCTAACCACGCTGTGCACTCCTCTTTCCACGCTGTGCAAAACTGGGAATTAAACCCCAGGGCAACGGGCTACAACAGCACACAGCTTTGTAGATATCCCGTTGCTGTTTCAGCGTAGCAAGACTAGACCTCGCCGCGCCGTGCTCCTCATTCGTGTGCTCCCCTACTCTGCTGGGCACTGTTTCTACGCGAATCACGAGTCCCTTGTTCGTCGCTCATTGCCGCGTAGGTCTCCGCCCGGCCGGCCAACAAGCAATCTGGCATTGCTTACCCACCCGCACCTCACGGACGTACTCCACTCAGCTAGCGCTCTCTGTCCCCACTCACTCTCACCCTCTAATGTCGAAGGAAAGCAGAGGAGGTCACCTTGTTTCCAGTTCCAGCTATCTTCCCCGGCAACCGGAATTGTCACGGTGTCAGTCTTTCCCGGATGGGGAGGCCGGCGCTTTTATTACCTCGTCGGTTCCTCCTTGAACACAACGCGGAGCTCCATCTTGGCCACTCCACCCACCCCCATTCTTCACCTCCCTAGCTCATCCCTCCTAGCTAGCTTTTCGTTCTCTCTTCGACCAAGGATCGATCGTCCATAGAGGTCTGGTGCGTCTTCGGCTCCTTGGTCATCTTCATGCTCGGGATGCTCTCGATCGATTGGATCGGGTTCGAGCGCGTGGATCGGTGGGTGGTCGGCGCGGCCCGAGCATTGCGCGGCTGGTGGTCGGGCCGTGCTGCCGCTGCTGCAGCCGATGCGCCTCCACGCCATGTGAACGCCAGGTCAAGGTGCCGTGTCCCTCCCTTCACCCCCGGAAGAGCGTCTGTGCCTCTGTGGTGTCTTTATATCTGACAGACCGAAATTACAAGCGGGCGGCTAGCAGCATTTACCTTGCCCTTGGCTAAGTTTATCTGAACTCCTATAGCTAGTGGGCAGTGCCTGAACCTCTGAACTCGCTTATGCTTCCTTCTGAGCTACTAGTATATGTATGCTGCTATGATCATGAGCTTGTTTGATTCGACTTCTGAAAATGATGTGCTATATATGCTGCTATGATCACGAGGTTGCTTTACGTCCAGTTGTTAGATGTCCGGTTATACCAACGATCAAAAACTTTTATTTGAAGAAATTGGTTTTGGTCCAACTCCAACATCTTTTTCTTTTCTTTGTCAAGACAACTCCCACATCAAAATACTACTCCCTCCCCTCCGAAATGTAAGTCTTTTTAAGATTCCAATAAAAGACTACATACGGAGCAAAATGAGTGAATCTGCACTCTAAAATATGTTTATATACATCCGTATGCCATAATGAAATTTGTAAAAAGACTTCACTTCCGCTTCGGTGCAACCCCCTAAACACATCAACCGATGAGATTTATCCATACCCCTTCATAAGAAAGGGTAGGATGGCCTTTTTTCTAAAATACGTCGCCCGCCCGCCGAAATATATACGCCGTACGCATATTGGGCCGGCCCATTGACGACGGCTGTAGGGACTGTGGTGTTCACGGATGTAAAAGTTCACAAAACAAATAGGAATCAAACCACAGACCTCTTGCTCGTGAGGATAAGAGGCATACCACTTGAGCTGTACAAGTGTTTGTGAAAATTAAAAAGCGTACTAATTTAAGAATTAGTCCGTCCGGATTTATTGGGCAGACAGGATTGCCAAGACCAAGGCACATCGGGGCCAGTTTTTTGTAGTATTGAATATGCCCAATTAGTGAGCAGGATTGAAGGATATTAACTGTTGTAAATTAATTGCCAAATTGACACGCATCTCCCAATGCTCTCGCATGCATTGCTTTTTTTTTTGACCATACGCATATATATTGGCTGCATGGCCCATGGCCCTCATAGCGCAACTTTCGCTTAACAACTTGTGGAAGACGCCGCAAGTTAGGATTCATGCTGCAGGAGGTGTAAATAGCTCCTTTTCTAAGACCCGCCACAAAAAACTCCTTTACTAAGGGAGTTTTTTTTGTCATTCGCTATATAGCTATTTTTGGCTCAAATTCATCATTAGCTCTTTTTCAGGGAAAATAGTCTTTTTTATAGAATCTGTTTCCTATATGACGCGTGTCGCGTCAGGTTGTCGAGCATCCGCACAGTGGTTCACTAGCGAGCAATGATCTGGGCCGGCCTTTTACGCGTTCAGCTGTTTTTTTTTTCTGTTTTGGAACCTTATAGGACGCTCATAAACCGGGTTTTTTCCTTGTAATTTTCTTATTTTTCTCTCCTTTTCTTTTTTCATTCTCTTTTTTCAACTCTGAATTAAAAAAATCATGTTTTTCAAAAATTATACTAAAATTTAAAATTTATTCGGGAGTTTCAAAAAATGTTCCCATTTTCTAAAAACCGGTCGTGTTTCCAAAGATAGTCATGCTTTCAAATTTGTTCAGGTGTCCCAAAAAATGTTTGCATTACCAAAAGTCACAAATTTTAAAAATTGTTTGTTTCCAAATTTGTTCAGGAATTTAGAAATATTCCTGCTTTAAAAAATTGTTCACATTTTCAAGTTCTGTTAAGAGTTTCAAAAAAAAAATTCCAGTTTTAGAATGTTTCCATATATTCAACAAAATGTTTGCGTTCTTATAAAATGTTTGAGTTTTATAAAAATTTGTTCACAAAATTTTAAAAGTGTTCAGGTTTCATAGAACATTCAAACATGATTTTTTTTAAATCACGATTTTTTTTCCAAAAAAGTGAGGAGTTTCTGAAGTTTTTGGATTTTATTTTGGAAAATGCGAACAATTTCTAGAAACACGAACATCTTTTGAATTTGTGAAGAAAAATTCAGGATCGAGAATTTTTTTTGGAATTTCAAACAAATTTACAAAAACACAAAAAATGAAAAAGAAAATATTTGGATCTGCGCTTTTTCTGGTTCTTATATACTTGTGTTGCTATGCATTCACTAGTGCTCGTTATTTCTACTGGCTAGCATGACTCGCTCGTTAGTTGTAGATCTCGTGTTTGATCCTCATTAGCGCACGATTTTTTTACGAATGTGTATTCGCTGTAGTGCTCATCGCTCCTCCATACGCATCCGCTTGCTTTAGCTCGTGCGCCAGTCGGGCTGCCTATGGGTTTGTCCGACAATTTGCCGCTTTACGGCAGACAGGAGCTCCCGGGAAAAACAATCATCATTAACTTTTGTGCCGCCATGTAGTTAACACGAACGAGGAAAGCCTATCTATTCCCCTTGAAGAACAAGCCCATATTTGTCCCTGAAGGCTTCTACGTGTACTCCAAATGGTCTTATATTATGGGACGAAGGGAGTAGTGTTGTTGATCCATCACACCTGCAACGTAAGATAGTTCTATATCACGAACACCCAATCAAGCATGGTGGATCCTGAATACATCGGTGGAACTTAGTGCCCGTATTTTGAAAGTCATACCCCCTTGGTGTACAGCGTGATTTCAACGGAAACAATAGCTCATATGGTACTATTTTACGCGCTCATTCATATACACCAATGTTTACTCATAAGGGGGGAGGCACATGGTGAATATCTATAGTGCTACTTTAGATGTTGCGAGCTACACCCTATGATCATAAATGTAAGACGGTTTGTCAGCTCAGTCAAAATTAAACTGCCAAAATATCTTACATTTAGAAACAAAGGTAGTAATTCGGAAGAACTCTTGGAAGCATTTGCTTCGGGTGACAAGAAAGATTTCCCAATGTCAAAAACTTCTGAATTTCGAACTCGTGTAAATGTCCATGTCCTTCTACACATCTAAATTTTATTGGGAAAAAGAATTTATGTGGCTTGTGTAACCGGAAACAAAAGTACTCCGAAAAAGGGATTTTTAGAGCACTGCTTTTTGTTGTCCTCACTTCGGGCACAATACGTGTCTTTCCCATGAAACTTTGCAAGCGTGTAAAATACACAAACACGAACACTGTATTTTTCTTTACATTCTATCAATTTTATTGTTTACAATAGTCCCGCTGCCCAAAACGCCATCCCCTTGGCCGCCATGTTTGGCAAGGCAATTCTCAGAATCATGCATGCAGTTGCACATATATTTTATCGGTCAATATTAAAACGTACTACCGGTCAATACAGAAGGATCTTACCCTCAATCAAAAATAAATTGCCCCATCCCACACAAAAAAATCAAGAATAAAATGTACCGGTGCTGACGCACAGTTTGACAGGTGTACGTACGTAAGGAGCCTCTGCCTCGTCCCCCGTTGATCTCTCTGCCCGGATCACATGCGAGCTTATCTATCCACTGGCAGGCATGCCACGAGGAGAGAGCGCGCAAGCAAGCATGCATGATTGTGTCAAGCCTATCATGCATGCCATGCATACGGGATTCAACAACATTTGAACGGTCTCCCTCCCCTCCCACCTTGCGCCAGGTAGTTTATTCGATTCGATCGGGTTCCCTTGATTAACCGGCCACTCCTCCCCTAGCCCGGCTCCCTCGCCAACCCTACCCTACCATACCCAGCATCATTCTGCACGAAAAGGGATTTCAGTTCATGTGGATGGATCGACCGGCTCGTCGTGATCCTCCCATGTTATTACCACAGGGCACAGGCTAGCTCGCTCCTACATCACGTAGTGATGATGCGATAACGTGGGCGCGAATAAGAGTTAATGTAGTTATCGCAGCTGCACCATCAGCGCATTAATGCATGCATTCATATAGAATTGGTTTAACTGAACCAGCCTCTTGCAGTTGCAGGCCGGTACAGTGCAAGCTAACGTAGAATTTATCGGGATGTGACGGGAGAGTTGGCTAGATCGACGAGGCGACAGAATATACACTGGCACACTATACCTTGAGACTGAAGACAAGTTAGTGTAGTAGTATACAGTATGCACGCATGTTCCCACCGGCGGCCGAACCGGGCGACAGAGGAGGAGACGCGGCGTGCGCTGTAACCCGCGTACACCACCTCTGTAAAGCAGAGCATACGACGCCACGGAACGGAACGCGACGGTCCAAGGAGCCACGGCCGCTGCCAGGCGGTGGTCTCTCCGGCCCTCCGTTCCTCCTCCCAAAAGGCATATTCTACGGCCGGCCGGCGGAAACCACTTGTTTTTGCCTAGCTAGCTGGGGAGGGGCGAGGCTCGCTTTCTGCTGCCCGGATTACTCCCCACCCCAACCCTTTTCCCTCCCTATCTCTCTGTACCCGGCGGTGGAAGGAAGGCCTTTTGCAAAGCAAATTTGCTGCTCACTGCAGTCCCTCTCGGCTCTGCTGGCTCAGTCTTCACAGATCTTTATCCTCGGCCACCCTTATCCTTCTCACATTCTTGGCCCATATATCCTCCCTTTCTTTACACTTTGCAGTATAGACTCTCTTTTTCCCCCTTTTCCTCCCGGTAGTGGACATAACGGACTGTCAGCCTCAGGGGCCCACCAGAGAACACGCAGGAAAACACACAACTATCAAATGTTTCCACGATCAATTGCTTATTTGCTTGCACACAAAACACTGTTGTCTCTCTCTCTCTCCGTGTTATTTTTATTTTACGGTTACGTAGTCGTACTCCATCACATGCTGTCGTCCTTAACCCCACCCACTGGCTAAATGCTAATCATTCAGGTGAAGCCCCTGCTCAAGCAACGCTAGATAGACAATTATACGCGGGCACTGCCTTGAACAGTGAGCAACCAAGCGCCGTACCGTACGCACTGTACGTGCCATCACGCCGTGTTTAGCTGCAAAAGACGCACGGGGAGACATGATGGCGCCCAGTGGCGACGCAGCTTTACCGGGTGTTTTCAAACCCAAGCAAAGCTTTGCTCGATCTCATCTCCCTTTGGCACCAGTCATCGAGTTGAGGACAGCGACCATGCATGCATGCAGCTTTAGCCGGCTAGCTAATTTGAGCCTTTTCTATACGCCTGTCTGCCTAATCCGTATTTTTGCAAGTTTGCAACCCTCATCTTCTACTCGACGCCAAGAATGGTGTAAATTTTACTCGACTCAAAGTTACATATAGGCAGTACTGCGTGCGTGCATTTGTTTTGGTGCGAGCGAATTAAGAGCTTTTCTGTACGCACAAAAAAAGGGTGCAAAGATGCACTGCTATGTGGGAACGTATCCTGTGCACCCACGCTTGTGGTGCTACCGGTGCACCAGTGCCGTAGAACATTTTTGTAATCTGAAAAGAAAATCTAACACATTGATACAATCATCAATGTATGTTGTCACAAAAGTCGAAACATTTCTTGGGATACAAAAAATGGAATTTTTGACATCAATGTGATAATGGGTCAAATCTAAAGCCCAACTTATGTTATGCACTACTCAGTGTTGAATTTGTCATTCTTGTTTTCCGAGCTATGTTTCGAATTTTGACTTGAAATTTTGTGACAACCAATGCACCGGATATTTTGAACATTTTCGAGTTTCTATGGATCGCTGGTTGTTTCAGGATTTTTTTGAACATTTTAAAATGTGCAACGTGAGTTCGGTGCACCGCACCACAAGCACCGATGCACCAGATATTCTCCCACTAGTATGTGGCATGGAATTGGCAGGCGCAGCAGGATGTTTGATTTCCACGCGCGTGCACAGAATGATTTACAGGCAATAAAGAATAACCGCCGAGGCTGAATCGGCTGATTTGATCTGGTATTCAAAGATCATGATGACAAACACACTGTTATTAATACTAATAAAAGAAAATATATTTTTCCATCTGATAATAAGCAGAGGACAAAATTAGATGGAGGTGGGCATGGCATGGTTAGGAAAAGTAAAATGAGGCCTTTTCTCTTGGGACTTTTCTCTTCCCTTTTTCAAATGTTCACCTGCCATTATTTGTGCCATGAATACTGCATGGTCCAGGTTATAAGAATTAATGTAGTACTACTAGGAATTTTCTGTTGCTGTCTAACGCGGTGCCTGCCAAAGGTTTCGCTCGGTTTGGTCTGGTAACAGCTCATCCATCGGCCCGCTGCCGACGAAACAATACTAACTTAATTAATCACCCCGCACATGCTGCCCCCGTTGGCCTTGTATGGGTGACTGGAGACTTTGTTTCTCGGCGTTTGGTTGTTGAACCTGTCTTTTGCTGTCGGTATTGTGATAACTTTGTAAGTTTGGTTTTCAGTAATGAAAATCGGAAGGGGAGAACCCTTCTTTGATCAAACAAAAATCACCCCGCACAAACCAGCAGCACACCTGCCAAGCCAAAGCATATGCATGTTCCAGACCAATTGACCACCGTCGCGGTGCACCGATGACAAAATGAACCTATTACCACCTGATCGCGCAGCGAAACTTCCTAAACACTTCACAGCGACGACACAAGGGAATCAAATGTGTGTGTGCGCGCGCATATGTGCCAGAGATTAACAATTGATTCGTAACAATCATGCTTAATCCTCACGAAAATCGCACTCTTTCCGCGTTTCCGCATCCCGGGCGGGCGGCGCATAATGAATGAATGCGGCCATGAGCCCGATCAGATTAAGTAATCGCCGAGGACAGCTACCAGGCCGCACCCAACACATGGCCGGATGCTGATTGCGAGTTAAGCTTGGTCGTTATTTCACTGATATCATGCAAAATTCCATGCAGGATGATTTTATTTTCCAGCTCAGGATTCGGGAGGAAGGGAGGAGGTATATTTGACTTGCGCAGGTCCAATCATGCCTTTCTTTCCCGCTGGCCCCCTCTACGAAACGAAACTGGAGCCGTATCCTCTGTGGCCTGACCTAGCGCTGATTAAGCTTCACGTTCTTCCTTTTTTTTCCACCCCGCTTGTAGTAGTAGTATCCTTTTTGGCACCACTGGCGTCTCTGTCATGGACAACTCGGACCTTGATGGCGAGAAACTCCAAGCCCCGAAGCCCATCACTCTCCCGGATCGGCTGATTAGTGCGGCGCGCCGAGTCATTTTCATAGCCCTGTTTCCTCCTAACAACAAGCATTCCGGATCAAATAATCTCCCACGTAGTACTACCATCAACATTTATTTTCTCATTTTTCTGCCATCCTTAATAAAGCATAAAAGAGTCATGTAAAATGCGTGTTTTTTAACAAAAAACCTAACCAAGCAAACCGTCTTCAGAAAAATCAGGACAAACGTCTTCAGGAATCACTGCATTTTTGTTCTTTTTGCATGGTCAGGGGGGGCAGGAGAAACATGTCCTGTACTACATCGGCAGTGTTATTAGGCCTTCCCTTCGGATGTGTTCGAGGGATAAAAACTCCCCCCTGATCTACTCCACCTGGTAGTTAGTACAGTAGTACACAAAGTTTATCATTGGACATGTGGACAGGCTCCTGAATCTAAGCTCCGTGTCTTGCTAAAACTGAAAGGTACTACCGAAAAAAATACTGCTGCTGCTGCACTCCAACTATCCCTGCTAATTATCATCATGCCATGCCATCATTCACCTTGATTTCGCTTGTAAACTTCCGTTGAGTTGTTTCTGAATTTTTTATCTACTGTTGAGTGGTCTGAGGAAAGCATGGGGAGGTAGAAAAAAAAAGAGGGCATGGAAAGAAGGCGAGGGCAGCGCAGGTGAGCTGGAGGAAAGGGGTCAAAGTCTGAAACAGCCTCGCCTCACCTAGGGGCATGTGGGGCGCTTGCTTTCCTACCGGTACCCGGTGTCTGCACACATCATTTGCTTAGATTCCTTTTTATCTCTTTTGCCATCTTGATTTGGGAGGCCATTATTATTATTTTTGCCTTCTTGATTGTTTACAACTTTGCTGGTGTTTTCTATATAGTACTTCTTTCGTGCCTAAATATTTGTCTTTTTAGAGATTTCAACAATTGACTACATACGGAGCAAAATGAGTGAATCTACACTCTAAAATATGTCTATATACATCCGTATGTGGTAGTCCATTTGAAATCTCTAAAAAGACAAATATTTAGAAACGGAGAGAGTACTACACTTCAGCATGATTCTGATTTTTTTTTGAGAATCCTTTTTTTTTCATTCTTGAATAGGTGTCATATATCAGAAAGTAAACAACCCAGAATGAAAAAATCTTCACTATTTGTTGAATTGAGGGTTTGGATTGTAATGAGTGTGACATGTGATTTGGTGCCATCCATTTATAACCAAATTTGTTTCCAAGCGCTTTCCACATTCCTAGCATTTGTGTTGACATCATGTGATGCACCTTGTCTGCTAACACTCGAGACATTTTCTTCTCTCATAAAACCAGAAAAAAGATCCAGCACGCAGGGGCCGACTACAGGTCACCCTGCATCTTGTGTAATTTTTTCTTCATGACCCAACACATTGCCGTCCAGTAGTAAAAACTGGATGTAAAACACATGAAACAAACACATGAAACCGCTAAAATTAGTTTCTTTTTAGGTTAGAGAAACTCATTATACAAGTTGCTTCTAGCTACAAAAGTGCTAAGTACGTAACAGACTAACATATAACCACTGGTCAATCCACATCCATAAGAGTAGGGATAATTCTATACTATAGTTTACACAGTGACAGGCAAGTAAACAGCGGGTCACAGCCACTTGTAACTTTCCAGTCTGTACTGGACACCTCTCTCCGCTCTCGCCGTTATTATTACCATCCATCCCCTCCCGTTTCCAAAAATTTGGCCTTTCTCAGAGCACATCTCCTCCACCCCCACCCCCACCCCCCAGACCTCTCCCACACCCACGCGCAGGCGCTCCAGCCCTCCAATGGCCGCCGCTGCCGCCCCCCGCCGCTGCTCCCAACCCTAACCCTAGCCGCAGCTTGCCTTCCCAGACCGCATCCATGGCCGCGCTCCACGTTCTTGTGCTCCTGCTGGTGTTCGGCGGTGGCGGCGGCGGCGCCAGAGGCGACGACGTGTCCGCGCTGCTCGAGTTCAAGAAGGGCATCTCGGACCGGCGGCGCGACCCGGTGCTGGGATCCTGGTCGCGGCCGGACGCGCCCGAGGCCGGCGCCGGCGGGGGCGCGTGCCCCGCGCGGTGGCGCGGCGTCGTGTGCGACGGCGGCGCCGTCGTCGCCGTCGCGCTCGACGGGCTCGGCCTCGCCGGGGAGCTCAAGGTGGGCACGCTCGCCGGCATGCGCGGCCTGCAGAACCTCTCCCTCGCCGGCAACGCCTTCTCCGGCCGCCTGCCCCCCGCCATCGGCTACCTCTCCTCGCTGCGCCACCTCGACCTCTCCGGCAACCGCTTCTACGGGCCCATCCCCGGCCGCCTCGCCGACCTCTCCGGCCTCGTCCACCTCAACCTCTCCTACAACAACTTCACCTCCGGCTTCCCCACCGATGGGATCCGGGAGCTCCAGAACCTGCGCCGCATCGACCTCCGCCGCAACTCCTTCTGGGGCAATGTCAGCGATCTGCTCGCCGAGCTCCGCAACGCCGAGCACATTGATCTCAGCGACAACCAGTTCACCGGGGCCGTCGATTTGGAGCTCGCCAGCCTGTCCAGCATCGGGAACACGGCCAGGTACATGAACCTCAGCCACAACAGGCTGGCCGGCGGCTTCTTCAGGAGCGACACCGTGGGGGCGTTCAAGAACCTGGAGGTCCTTGATTTGAGCAACACCGGGATTGCCGGGATGGTTCCGAAGCTCGATTCGTGGTTCTCACTGTCCGTCTTCAGGGTGGCTGGTAATGGCCTCTTTGGGATGATGCCTGAGACGCTCCTGCATAATTCGATGCGGCTTCTCGAGGTCGATCTCAGCCGGAACGGCTTCTCAGGTATCTCACCCTTTTCCCAGTGAGTTAATACATATATTGTTGAATTGTCACGATCTAATAGTAGCATGAATCTTAACCCAAGCTGGAATAGTGGTGATGTTGGTTCCCTGTTCCTTGAACTTTGGATGCCTTGCCAATGCTGATGGCCAGTGAGCTCCCAACAGTGTTGTACTTGGATCACAAGCACCGGGTTAGGTGCTTAGCATTGGTGGCATTCGCAACGCAAATGTTTCTAATGCCGGCAAATTCCTCGTGCACAGATTCTTTGCTGCATATTGAATCTGGATATGTCTGTTTGCTTGGAGGATTCCATGAGCATACCAAACATTTGGCTCTCGTGTGAATTTCGCATGTCGTTTTCTGCCAAAACATTTGTCGCGACTCGGAAAATCATGACATTTGCATTTGCATGCTGATGATCGGCAACCTTTTGCTCGCATGCATGACTAGCCTATAGCTTATTTTAACTTCTTTTTTTGGTCTTCTTCGTGAGCGGGTTTACAAGATGTCATGCTAGCAATAAATTTTATAGAAGTGTGGACTAGAATTACCCCGAAAAAACTGTTTGACTCTTGCATGCTTAGGAGGAAAATTGTCATGTTGACACCTCGTTTCTTCCGTGCTAGACTTGTTCCTGGATCTATTCCAGCTAAGTACATAGCTGATATGACTTTATGCAATGCGACTATTTCAGTGCTATCACAACAGATCATATGCTATTGCAAATATATAGGGACAGCTTTCATGACTAGTGTGCATGAGGTAGTTTGGAACTTTGAATAATTGCCATATGTCTACAGCTGTAAATTGTAATTGACTTGTGTGCCCTGTAATTTTGCAGGATCAGTGCCAGTTGTGAACTCTACGACTTTGAAAATGTTGAATCTCTCTTCAAATGTGCTATCAGGTTCATTACCAGGCACTGTTGGCAAGTGTGTCTCAGTTGATCTGAGTGGGAACCTGCTTTCTGGGGAATTAGCTATTTTGCGCTCTTGGGATGGCATAGTGGAGGTGATTGACTTGAGTTCAAACAAGCTGGAGGGGAGCTACCCGAATGATGCCTCTCAGTTTCAGAACTTAGTTACCCTGAAGTTGCGGAACAATTCGTTGAAGGGGTCTGTCCCTTCAGTGTTGGGAACCTATCAAAAGCTATCTTTACTTGATCTCAGTCTGAATGCACTTGGGGGGCCTGTTTTGCCTGTTTTTATTCTGTCGCCTACTCTTACAGTGTTGAACCTTTCTGGAAACAACTTCTCTGGGACTATTCCATTTCAGAGCCCTCATTCAACAGAGTCCATAATGCTTTCTTCTCAACCTTCTCTCAAGATTGTTGATCTGTCCAGCAATTCTTTATCTGGTCAGTTGCCACCAGAAATTTCTAACCTGCAAAGACTTGAATCCCTTACTCTTGCGATGAACGAGTTGTCTGGCGAGATACCAGATGAGATAAACAAGCTTCAAGGGTTGGAATATCTTGATCTATCTCACAATCATTTCAGTGGCAGAATTCCTGATATGCCTCAGGCTGATTTGAAGATGTTCAATGTATCTTACAATGATCTACGGGGAACTATTCCTAAAAGTCTTGAGAAGTTTCCCATAACTTGCTTTAGACCTGGAAATGACTTTCTAATTTTCCCAGATGGTCTGCCTGCTCCAAATAGTGGCGATGGTGGACTTGCACAGAGTCGAGCGTCTCAATCTCATGGACATAAGGCTGGTGTTAAAGTTGCAGTCATAGTTGGCTGCATTGGAGGTGTCTTGCTGGTGATCTTCATAGCATTGGCAATCTATGTGGTGAGGTCTCAAGAGCTTTGTGGAAGAAATGGATTTAGAGGCCAGATAACTCTCAGAGATCTAAAGCTGGGGAAATTAAGCCGTCCAAATCTATTCAAGAGTCCAAAAGATAATGTCATTCCAACTAAGACAAGTTTCTCAAATGACCATCTCTTAACATCTGCAGCTCGATCAATGTCTGCTCAGAAAGAGCTATTGGCTGAGGCTGCTGTTGAATATGGATATGCTGATCCAAAGGAAGTCGTCGAATCTACAAGCTCTGGTGTGACCGAGACCTCAGCTGCAGCATCTGTTCGGGAGTCTTCTCCTCGGTCTGCGTTGCCATCATCACCACATTTTCTTGATTCTAGATTCCATGAGGAACCTGTGACCTTTGAAGTGTATTCACCAGACCGGTTGGTTGGAGAGTTGATTTTCCTAGACAACACCTTAGTTTTCACAGCTGAAGACCTGTCCCGTGCTCCAGCAGAGGTTCTTGGAAGGAGCAGTCATGGTACAACGTACAAAGCAGCACTACAAAGCGGGCATGTCCTGACAGTGAAATGGTTGCGTGTTGGTCTTGTAAAGCATAAAAAGGAGTTCACTAAGGAGATAAAAAGGATTGGCACAATCAAGCATCCGAATATAATTTCATGGAGAGCGTTCTATTGGGGGCCAAAGGAGCAAGAAAGATTAATTATTTCTGACTATGTCAATGGCGATAGCTTGGCACTATACCTTTATGGTAACTATCTCATGCTCATTTCCTTTTGAATCTGCAACCTTTGAAATTATTCCTTGTTAGTTCGATGTACTTTGCCTTCTTGCGATGAAATATTTAAGACTCATCACCTCGGAATTTGTTCCTGCTGCTCTTTGTTCATATTATCATTGGATATGCGGCATGTAATTCCCAAGTCATTCATTTCTGCATACTGAACATTTCCTTCTGTAATTACTTACTGAAAATATGACCTTGCCTGTGCAGAGTCGACTCCTAGAAGATACTCCCGCCTGTCAGTCTGTCAACGGCTCAAGATTGCAATTGATCTGGCTCGTTGCCTCCAGTTCCTACACCATGAGAAGGGCCTTCCTCATGGCAACCTGAAGCCTACTAATATATTCCTGACCGGTCCTGACCTCTCTCCGAAGCTGGTTGATTACTGCCTCCATCGGTTCACGACTCCAAGCGGTATTGCCGAGCAGATACTGAATTTAGGAGCATTGGGGTACCGAGCCCCAGAGCTGGCAAACACGGCCAAGCCTATGCCGTCGTTCAAGGGCGACGTGTACGCGTTTGGCGTGGTGGTGTTGGAGATGTTGACGCGGAAGAGCGCGGGGGACATCATCTCGGGGCAGTCGGGCGCGGTGGATCTGACGGACTGGGTTCAGATGTGCAACAGGGAAGGGCGGGGGACTGACTGCTTCGACCGGGACATCGCCGGGTTGGAAGAGTCGCCGAGGGTGATGGACGAGCTGCTCGCCATCTCCCTCCGGTGCATTCTTCCTGTAAATGAGAGGCCTAACATGAAGACTGTCTGCGACGATTTGTGCGCCATAACAGCGTGAGCTTCCCCGCGTTTTTTTCTTTCTTTCATCAGTTCACCAGTGTACATGTAACCGATTTTTCTCCTCGTCGTCGTGGTGGTGCATCCCAAATCTTTTTTCTGTGGGTTTTCCAGAGCCCTGTAGGCAGGGTTTGTTTGATTGGTGACTCTTAGTGTAAAAAGAGGATTTGATCCCGTCCGTCCATTGATTGATTGATACCATTGCCATCCTGTCTTCTCCTTCCTTCCCCAGTTGGGGGATCCCCAGCATGTTGCCTGTTGGTATCCACTCGTCTATTTTTTTGTTTTCTTTTTGTGCAGAATCGGGTCCTGTGATGATCTGTGAAGTGCAGAGTGCTGTCCATGTTACCCGGCACTGTTGCTGCTGCAGCGTGCATGTGTTGATCTTCTCTTTCTTGTGTGAAGTTACTCTGGTCTGGCCTTTGGGTTTTAAACAAGGCACATGGTGGTGGTCTGGGGCGGCTACAGGTCGTGCCTGATGCCTAGTGCCCTCTGTAGCAACCAAACTGGCGCATGATTTATTGCGTTGGCGCCGGCCCATGGCCTCTGCGGCGCTTCAATGTTTGCTGTGGAGAGACAGGCAGCGCCATGTTCTCTTCTCCCAGGCCGGTGTGCTGTCTGATCAAACCGCCGAGAGCAGCCGGTAGACGGCGGTGGTGCCGCCGCCCTAGGTGCTCGGAACTGCCACCGGAGTCGTCGTCGCACGGTGAAATCGGCAGCCGGGCTGGTGGGGGTTGTGAGGTTTGGCTCCGAATCGAGCATTGGGAGGAAGATTTTGGTCCTTGGGTTGGAGGAGCGGAGGTGATATGGGCCATGGGGCCGGGCATGAATGATTTTGCTTCAGAACGCCTGCTGTGGTCCTCTGTCTGCACGCCACATGGGATGGAACGCGCAGATGCAGTTGGCGGTGATTGGCTGATCGCCCGCTTGTTAGTAGCTGCTCGAATTCGAATTCGTTTGCGTGCGAAGGTTCGGCTGGAACGATTTGATTGATTGCTCTGTCCATGCAGGGGCCAAGATCAGATCTTCGTCTGCCGCGCACGTACTACTACGTCACCGTGAATGTTCCCTGTTGCGAGGCGGAGTGAATTCCTGCCGCCCACCCGAGTAAATGACGCGGGCGAGCGAGCTACACGCCATGAATGCGGCGGTCGCGAGCGCGGCGGCGAGCAACGGAGCACGTACGTACCACCACCAAACCCACCTCCGCTGCTGCCATGCCATCCTAATCTGCCATTGCCGAGAGTAGAGCGCGGGCAAGGGTTGGACGGTGTGCCCCTCCCTCCGATCCGTCGCTGCCTCGCTGGCGGGTTCGTCAGCCAAGCGAATTGATGGAACACCATAGGCAATAAAGATCATCTGATGAGTGCACAGTTTTTTTTCTCTTGCTTGCACATTTTCCTTATACAGTACAGTACTTAGTATAAAGTTGAGTCATTTATTTTTGAACGGAGGGAGTAGTTCTGAAGCTGTAATACTTGTCGTTTCACATGAAATGAAACAGCGTAAAAGTTCAAGACTTTGTCGATGCAGCGGATACAACATTCAGACTTTGTCGATGCAGTCGATACAACATAGAATCAACACCTGCTGCGAGCACGTATACTTCTTGAATGATTCGCTGATGATCGATCAAATGAACCTGAAGTGCAAGCAAATACACTAGTGTCAAAAACGCTCTTATATTATGGGACGGAGGGAGTACTAGAGAAGTAGTAGTAACTGATTTCGTAGGGCATCTGCAACGGCGACTCGCAAATTTTTCTCCCGTATCCATCTGTGGATGGGGGAGATCAGTCTGAGAAAACGGATGCGGAAGGTAGCCATCCAACGTTGCCCGCAATTTGAACTAACCGGCGAAATTCATGCAAACCGACCCATGGTCATCCAAATTCGAATAAAACTAGCACAAAGCATCGATATATAGCATCCAAATTAAGTCTAGTACAATAATGTCTCAAATTCGACTATATTAACTGGATGTCCAACAAGTTTTTCATCACCTGATCATGCAATGATTACCCCTCTGTCCTGTGGTACATCACAACAGCGTGTGCGGGCTACATAAATATGTAGATGAACATTGAGTGAGCGAATCAATCAATCAATAAGTTGAGCAAGAGGGAGCAAAACTTACGATCTCGTCCTCTGCTGCGTGCAATGGCCACCTTGCCTCCAGCTGACGACCACGTTACAAAACTTGGTGATGCTGGTCTAGATAGCGTACCAGCGATACGATAACGACCTCACATTGTGTGCTTGAATGATGTACATGTCGTAGGGCGCAATGTGCTTTCGTTCGTGAAACGATTCATGCACTTACTGCGAGAAGGTCTCCCCTCTGCTCCTGCCTACGAAATCCGCAGATATGACCAACCACGCATCGCACAACAACTCATCCTCCATGTTCGAGTAGCTCACCATCATTAGTACTCTAAAAAAATGACAAAGCATTCGAAAATCAACTCAATGGCATTTGACCGAACAGCTACCGCGCGTGGTGTTCGCCATGAAGGTTGTCGACTGGGGGCGGAGTGTACCTGGGTACAAACGGCTCTAGGGTGGACAACACCATCGTAGAGGCGAGTGGGCGTGTCGGTGTTGGTCACAAACGTCTGTCGATGCCTCTGTGGTGGCCGAAGGGCGTACAACAGCGGTGGCAGAGGTGAAGGCTGCAGATGAAAAGTATGGGAAAGAAAGGGCTAAGTGGAAGGAAATGGGACCGTGAGGGGGGATTGGGTGGGCCGGGGTGTCGAAGTCTTACGTGTCTGCTGTCCGAACTCCCGCAAAGCTCCCCTCACTTTGTCTTCAATTTGCGGGAGATAGTGCGTACCGCCCGACGAACCGATATAGGCTCGTGTTGGATAACTTCCGCGGCCTTTACAGTGCGGCCAGGACGGCTTGAAGGTCGGCGTTGGAGATTTCGTTCGAACTTACTCCCTCCGTCCCATAATATAAGTGGGACGACATGAGTATAAAAGATTATATTATCTCTTATTTGTTCCAAATTATTTGTCTTAAATTTGTCTAGATATAGATGTACTAAAACTCGTTTAATTACGGTCATACCTAGACAAATTTAAGACAAGTAATTTGGGATAAAGGGAGTATAAGATTAGTAACCGATGCGAACCTCGAAAAATGCCAACGGAGGCCAAGCTCTAGGGAGCTCGGTATTTTGAAAACATCAAAAGTCATATTTTTTCAAAAAATTCAAAAAATATTCACGAAGACTTATATGATTTGCACATGCACGTGTGAGAAAATTATTTGAAATTTTTGTAATTTGAAGGCTGTACAAAAAAAGAATCCCGACCCAACAACAAAAAAAGCCGCCCATTTTAGAAATATGTTTTTTCTTTTTTCTGTATGCCACGTGTGGAAGAATATGCATATGAATTTTTGCACGTATGCAATACACATGTGGGATAGTGTATACAAAAAGTTTCAAAGTTTTTCATGCAGTGGAAATTCGTAATTTGAAAACAAGATCCGTGGAGCTCGGCCTCCAAAAGCGCTCACTCATGCGGCCTCCAAAAGCGCTCACTCATGCGAGCCTGCCCAATGAGGCCGTTCGGTGGACGACGCGCAGATCCGGAATCCCGGAGATGGACAAGACCAAAGTTTGATGGCATCGTGGCTTACACCACGTAGCAGACATGGAGGGATTGGAATGATCGTATCTTCAACCTTCGGCACTGACGTGTACCGTGTTCGGAATCAAAGAATCTATTCGCAACGAGAGAAAACTTTTGCTAGGGTAGTTCGTGATGATGGCGGGTAAGAGCATCTATAGTCGGACTTGGTAAATTTGACCTTTTATATGTATGTGGACGCACCAGGCATGCCCGGACGCATCCGGACGAACCCTTATACCCCCCTTTCCCCAGGCATCCACATATCTCAAATCCGGACTCACGAATCCATGCAAATCCATTCATGACGATCATACAAGTAAATATCGCACGTAAGTAGCAAATATTGGTATGAAGCATGGATACCATTTACATAAAATTTATTTTAAGCGCCAAACTCAAGCATTGGCTTCTTGGTTGTGCTCCACGAGATTATTGAGTAGGTACGTGTGCACCTAATGATCTCGAAGATTCTGATGCATCTGCAGAAAGTTCATAAGCTGAGCCGCATCTTGATCTTCCGGGATTTCAACTTGTTCTCCAGGTGCTTCGAAATCATGGGTTTGGACTACACCATCACCCTCATCCTCGACAATCATATTGTGCAAAATAACACAAATCAACTGTCATAAAGTTTATGATTTCCACATCATTGCAGCGCTCTGCACAATTCCCCAACGAGCTTGAAGAAAATCAAATGCCCTCTCAACATCCTTCCCAGCCGCTTTCTGCATTGTTGCAAAGTGGCTCTGTTTATTGCCATGCGGTTCGGATATGGTCTTCACAAACGCTGCCCACTGAGGATAGATACTATCGACAAGATAGTATCCCATATTGTACTCTCGGATGTTGATGGTGTAGTTGCACAACAATGATTCCCCAATTGCAAAGTCTCCTGAACACCGGAGATCATTGAAGCATGTTGATGTCATTGTGAGAACCCGGCATTCCAAAGAAAGCATGTCAAATTCATAAGTCGTGTGATGCCATCGCTTCTAGTATGATGGTGGCCTCTCTGGTGCTGGGGCAGTTCTTCCATTGCCAATGCATGCAATCAATTTATCCGAGCATTCCTGGAAACCCCCTTTCCTCTCCAATAGCCAACAACTTCTCCATGTCCCGCGCATTTGGTTCTCCGAGATACTCAGGTCCAAACACCTCCACCATGATGACCCACAAGTATATGAGATCAATTGTAGCCTTTTCGATAAGTAAGAGTGTCGAACCTAATGAGGAGCAGAAAGAAATGACAAGTGGTTTTCAACAAGGTAATATCTGCAAGCGCTGAAATTGTAAGTAACAGAGTAGTTTGATAGCAAGATAATTTGTAACGAGCAAGTAACGGTAGTAATAACAAAAATGCAGCAAGGTAGCCCAATCCTTTTGAGGCAAAGGACAGATTGGCTCTTATGATAAGCAAAGTGTTCTTGAGGGTACGCGGGAATTTCATCTAGTCACTTTCATCATGTTGGTTCGATTCGTGTTCACTACTTTGATAATGTGGTATGTGGGTGGACCGGTGCTTAGGTGTTGTTCTTACTTGAACAAACCTCCTACTTATGATTAAACCCCTCGCAAGCATCCGCAACTACGAGAAAAATATTAAGAATAAATTATAACCATAACATTAACATTTGGATCCAATCGGTCCCTTACAGAATAGGGCATAAACTAGGGTTTAATCTTCTGTCACTCTTGCAACCCATCATCTAATAACTACTCCACAATGCATTTCCTTAGGTCCAAATATTATGAAGTTTCATGTAGTCGACGTTCACATTACACCACTAAGGGAATCACAACATACATATCATCAAAATATCGAACACATATCAAGTTCACATGATTACTTGCAACATGATTTCTCCCGTGACCTCAGGAACAAAAGCAACTACTCACAAATGATAATCATGCTCAAGATCAAAGGGTTATTAAATAACATAATGGATATGAACATATAATCTTCCACTAAATAAACCATATAGTAATCAACTACAAGATGTAATCAACACTACTAGTCACCCACAAGCACCAATCTATAGTTCCGGTACAAAGATTGAACACAAGAGATGAACTAGGGTTTGAGAGGAGATGGTGCCGTTGAATATTTTGATGGAGATTGCCCTCCCCAAGATGGGAGAGTTGTTGGTGATGATGATGACGATGATTTCACACTCCGGGAGGGAAGTTTCCCCGGCGGAATCGCTCCACCGGAGGGCAAAAGTGCTCCTGCCCAAGTTCCACGTCGAGACGGCGGCGCTTCATCCCAAAAGTCAGCTCCTTATTTTTTCTAGGTCAAAATCACTTATATACCAGAAGAGGGGCACCAGAGGTGGACTGAGGGGAGCAGAACCCACCAGGGTGCGCCTAGGCTCCCTGGCGCGCCCAGGTGAGTTGTGCCCACCTGGTGGGCCACCTCTGATACTTATTTGCTCCAATAATTCTCATTTATTCCATAAAAATTCCGCGTGAAGTTTCAACTTATTCGGAGTTGTGCAGAATAGGTAGCCTGACGTAGCTTTTTCAGGTCCAGATTTCCAGGTGCCGGAATTGTCCGTCTTTGTGTAAACCTTGCATATTATGAGAGAAAAGTCATTAGAATTACTCCAAAAAACATTATTATGCAATAAAACAATATAAATAACAGTAGGTAAACATGATGCAAAATGGATGTATCAACTCCCCCAAGCTTAGACCTCGCTTGTCCTCAAGCGAAAACCGAAGTCGAAAAACATGTCCACATGCTTAGAGAGAGAGAGGTGTCGATAAAAACAAAATACAAACATAGAAGCATCATGTAACTTATTAAGACAACAACAAACGTTAACATAAAACTTTTATCATAGAACTTTTATCATATACTTCTCATGAGCAAGTAACAATTCATCACAACATCGAAGTATAAAGCATAAAATTTATTGGAAACCAACAAACTATGTTCTCAGTCAAATTTGCAACTACAATTCATCATCTTTTCAGGAAGGGTCACATACCGGAGCCTTTTTGGCAAGTCCACATTCTCAACCATCCTATAGTCTTCTATGATTGCTAACACTCACTGCATAAATGTGAGCAAAACGTTTCAACCGGACACATAGAAAGATAGGGGCTTATAGTTTCGCCTCCCAACATGTTCACCTCAAGGGTGATGTCAACAATAATAACTCATGCTACCCATATTCAACTTGATATATGTGCCTAGATCGTTCCTCACCACATGATGTTTGCCAAAAGAGAAAATAAAAAGGAATAGAGAGAAAAACTTTGACTCTTGCATGTGAGTAAATACATATACGTAAAAGATAGGCCCTTCGCAGAGGGAAGCAGAGTTGCCATGCGCTTTTTGTTTGTATGCTCAATCCCTTAGTGCAAGATAACGTCATGTTATATTGCCCCTTATGATGGCAACCTTTATTATGCAGTCTGTCACTTTTATTCTTCGCCATCACAAGTTTGTACAACGCTCAATTTTCTCTTACACTAATGATCTAACACTTTTAGAAGCAATTTTTATTGCCTTATTGCACCTATGACAACTTACTTGAAGGATCTTACTCAATCCATAGATAGGTATGGTGGACTCTCAAGACAAGATTTGGGTTTAAGGGTTTTTGGATGCACAAGTAGTATCTCTACTTAGTGCAAATTTTTTGGCTAGTAAAGACAGGGGGCAAACACCACATGTCGAAGGATCTATGACAATATAGCTTCTATGTGAATATGAACAAACATAAATCATTACGTTGTCTTCCTTGTCGAACGTCAAATTTTTTGGCATATAGTATTTTGATGGGTGCTCACAATCATAAAAGATTTTTAGGATAGTGTATTTGCATGTGAATCTTATCTTCCCTTATTAATTCTTTCATGAGTTGCATCATTGACCAATGCTATGTTTGTCAATCTACAATAACATTTTCTGCTTATATTTTTCTTTATGTGGTGTCAATGGATGGGGGAGATCAGTCTGCGAAAATGGATGCGGGAGGCAGCCATCCGACGATGCTCGCAATTTGAACTAACCGGCGAAATTCATGCAAACCGACCGATAGTCATCCAAATTCGAGTAAACTAGCACAAATCATCCATATATAGCATGCAAATTAAGTCTAGTACAAGGATGTCTCAAATTCGACTATATTAACTGGATGTCCAACAAGTTTTTCATCACCTGATCATGCAATGATTACCCCTCTGTCCTGTGGTACATCACAGCAATGCGTGCGGGCTACACAAATATGTAGATCAACATTGAGTAAACTAATCAATCAATCAACAAGTTGAGCAAGAGGAAGCAAAACTTACGATCTCGTCCTCTGCTGCGTGCAATGGCCACCTTGCCTCCAGCTGACGACCACGTTACAAAACTTGGTGACGCTGGTCTAGATAGCGTACCAGCGATACGATAACGATCTCACATTGTGTGCTTGAATGATGTACATGTCGGAGGCCGCAATGTGCTTTCGTGCGTGGAACGATTCATGCACTTACTGCGATAAGGCCTCCCCTCTGCTCCTGCCTACGAAATCCGCAGATATGGCCAACCACGCATCGCACAACAACTCATCCTCCATGATCGAGTAGCTCGCCATCCTTCCTACTCTAAAAAACAACAAAGTGTTCGAAAATAAACTCAATGGCATTTGACCAAACACCTGCCGAGCGTGATGTTCGCCATGGAGGTCGTCGACTGGGGGCGGAGTGTACCACGGTACAAACGACTCTAAGGTGGACAGTGCCATCGTAGAGGCGAGTGGGCGTGTCGGTGTTGGTCACAGACGTCCGCCAATGCCTCTATGGTGGTCGAAGGCGTACAACAGCGGCGGCGGAGGTGAAGGGTGCAGATGAAAAGTATGGGAAATAAAGGGCTAAGTGGAAGGAAATGGGACCGTGAGGGGGCATTGGGTGGGTCGGGGTGTCGAAGTCTTACGTGTCTGCTGTCCGGACTCCCGCAAAGCTCCCCCACTTTGTCTTCAATTTGCGGGAGAAAGTGTGTACCGCCCGATGAACCGATATAGGCCCGCGTTGGATAACTTTTGCGGTCCGAACAACGCGGCCCGGACGGCTTGAAGGTCGGCGCAGCGCGGCCCGGACGGCTTGAAGGTCGGCGTTGGAGATGTCCTTAGAACTTACTCCCTCCGTCCCATAATATAAGTGAGACGACATGAGTATAAAAGATTATATTATCTATTCTTTGTTCCAAATTACTTTCTTAGATTTGTCTAGTTACATATGTACTAAAACTCATCTAATTACGATCATACCTAGACAAATTTAAGACAAGTATTGGGATGAAGGGAGTATAACATTAGTAAGCGATGCGAACCTCAAAAATGCCAACGGAGGCCAAGCTACAGGGAGCTCGGTGTTTTGAAAACATCAAAAGTCATATTTTTTCAAAAAAAATATCCACAAAGATTTATATGATTTGCACATGCACATGTGAGAAAAATATTTGAAAATTTTGTAATTTGAAGGCTGTACAAAAAAGAATCCCGACCCAACAACAAAAAAGCCGGTCCATTCTAGAAATATGTTTTTTTCTTTTTTGTGTACGCCACGTGTGAAAGTATATGCATATGAATTTTTGCACGTATGCAATTGATACGTCTCCAACGTATCTATTTTTCCAAACACGTTTGCCCTTGTTTTAGACTCTAACTTGCATGAGTTGAATGAAACTAACCCGGACTGACGTTGTTTTCAGCAGAATTGCTATGGTATTATTTTTGTGCAGAAATAAAATTTCTCGAAATGACCTAAAACTCCACGGAGTCACGTTTTGGAATTAATAAAAAAATATTGACGAAAGAATCAACAGAAGGGGGCCCACACCCTGTCCATGAGGGTGGAGGGCGCGCCCCTGCCTCGTGGGGCCCCTAGACCTCCACCGACCTCAACTCCAACTCTATATATTCACGTTCGGGGAGAAAAAAATCAGAGAGAAGGATTCATCGCGTTTTATGATATGGAGCGCCGCCAAGCCCGGTTCTTCCTTGGGAGGGCTGATCTGGAGTCCGTTCGGAGCTCCGGAGAGGGGAATTCATCGCCATCATCATCATCAACCATCCTCCATCACCAATTTCATGATGCTCACTGCCGTGCGTAAGTAATCCCATCATAGGCTTGCTA
Organism: Triticum dicoccoides; assembly: GCF_002162155.2. Classification (NCBI taxonomy): domain Eukaryota; kingdom Viridiplantae; phylum Streptophyta; class Magnoliopsida; order Poales; family Poaceae; genus Triticum; species Triticum dicoccoides. Next base: position 177,898,643 of record NC_041383.1, read on the forward strand.
GACGGTGATGGGTTGGATGAGATTTACCATGTAATCGAGTTAGTTTTGTTAGGGTTTGATCCCTAGTATCCATTATGTTCTAAGATTGATGGTGCTATGACTTTGCCATGCTTAATGCTTGTCACTAGGACCCGAGTGCCATGATTTCAGATCTGAACCTATTATGTTTTCATGAATATGTGTGAGTTCTTGATCCTATCTTGCAAGTTATAGTCACCTACTACGTGTTATGATCCAGCAAACCCCGAAGTGATAATAGTCGGGACACTTCCCGGTGATGACCGTAGTTTGAGGAGTTCATGTATTCACTAAGTGATAATGCTTTGGTCCGGTACTCTATTAAAAGGAGGCCTTAATATCCCTTAGTTTCCATTAGGACTCCACTGCCACGGGAGGGTAGGACAAAAGATGTCATGCAAGTTCTTTTCCATAAGCACGTATGACTATATTCGGAATACATGCCTACATTACATTGATGAACTGGAGCTAGTTCTGTGTCACCCAATGTTACAATTGTTGCATGATGAATTGCATCCAACATAATTATCCATCATTGATCCATTGCCTACGAGCTTTTCACATATTGATCCTTGCTATGTTAGTTCTCCGTTGCCACTGCGATTACTACAAAACTGTTACTGTTACTTTTTGCCACTATTATCGTTATTTCCATACTACTTTACTACTAAATACTTTGCTGCATATATTAAGTCTTTCAGGTGTGGTTGAATTGACAACTCAGCTGCTAATACTTGAGAATATTCTTTGGCTCCCCTTGTGTCGAATCAATAAATTTGGGTTGAATACTCTACCCTCGAAAACTGTTGCAATCCCCTATAGTAGTGGGTTATCAAGACCTTTTTATAGCGTTGTTGTCGGGGAGCATAGCTCTATTCTCTGAGTCACTTGGGATTTATATCTATTGATCACTATGAGGAATTTGAAAGATCAAAGAACCAAGATTTTTCCCTCAACTACGAGGGGAGGTAAGGAACTGCCATCTAGCTCAGCACTTGATTCACCTTCTATTTTGAGTAAACTTGAGACACCTACATCTGCTATTGATTCTGATATGTCGCATATTATTGATGATGCCACCTCTACTATGCATGATGCTTATGATGATACTACTTCTCTGCTTGATAATAATGTGCCATTAGGTGAATTCTGGATGAACAACTTGCTAGGGTTAGAGAGAATGAAATTACTGAAACTGATGATATTAATGAAAGTGATGATGAAGATTCTCCCCCTAGATATGAATTGCCTATTGTACCTTAGGGTTATGTTATGGATGAGGAAACTGCTAGAGACTTTCTTGCTTGCAATGATAGATATGATCTTAAGAAACTGTTAGCTAAGTTGAAAGAGAAGTCTTTGAATGCTAGAATGCAATATGACCCTGCTTTTGCTACTTCACCTATCTGTGTTACTGATAAGGATTATGAATTCTCTGTCGATCCTGAGTTAATTACTTTGGTTGAATCTGATCCTTTCTATGGCTATGAATCTGAAACTGTTGTGGCACATCTTACTAAACTAAATGATATAGGCACCCTATTTACTCATTAGGAAAAACTTCGCTATTATTATATCCTTAAATTGTTTCCTTTCTCATTAAAGGATGATGCTAAAATATGATTTAATTCTCTTGCTCCTGGTTGTGTGCGTAGTCCCCAGGATATGATTTATTACTTCTCTGCAAAATATTTCCCCGCTCATAAGAAACAAGCCGCTTTAAGTGAAATATTTAATTTTGTGCAAATTGAAGAAGAGAGTCTCCCACGAGCTTGGGGGAGGCTTCTCCGATTACTTAATGCTTTGCCTGATCGTCCTCTCAAGAAAATTGAAATACTTGATATCTTTTATAATGGACTAACCGATGCTTCCAGAGATCACCTGGATAGTTGTGCTGGTTGTGTTTCCAGGGAAAAAACTGTTGAGAAAGCTGAATTGCTATTGAATAATATATTGAGTAATGATAATGATGGGACACTTCCTAAACCAACTCCTAAGCCAACTACGAAGAAAAGGGGTATTCTATTTCTCAGTCCTGAAGATATGCAAGAGGCAAAGAAATCTATGAAAGAAAAAGGTACTAAAGCTGAAGATGTTAAGAATTTATGGCCTATTGAAGAGATACATGGTCTTGATAACCCGACACAGGTAGTAAAGGTAAATTCTCTTTATAGATTTTATGAAGGTGATATTCCTCGTAATAAGTCTGCTAGTCAATGCTTGGATGAGTTTGATAATTTCATTGTTAAACAAGAACACTTCAATGCTTATTTTGGTAGACAATTAAAACATAATGTTTATATGGTTGAACACTTGAGTGATTATATGTCTAGAGTTAAAGGTGACCTTAAGCTTATTAGTAAACATGCTTCCATGGTTACAACTCAAGTAGAACAAGTACTTAAGGCACAAGATGATTTGCTCAATGAGTTAAATAATAAGAACAATGATAATGCTATTAGAGTTATGACTAGAGGTGGTAAAATGACGCAGGAACCTTTGTATCTTGAGGGCCATCCTAAGAGAGTTGAGCAAGATTCTCAGAGAATTAATGTCAATGCACCTAGTCCTTCTAAGAAAAAGAAAAAGAATAAGGATAGGACTTTGCATGCTTCTAGTGAACCTGTTATAGACACACTTGAGAATCCCAATGATATTTCTATTTCTGATACTGAAACACAATCTGGTAATGAACATGAACCTAATGATAATGTTAACAATGATGTTCATATTGATACTCAACCTAGTAATAACAATGATGTAGAGATTGAACCCACTATTGATCTTGATAACCCATAATCAAAGAATCAACGTTATGATAACAGAGACTTCGTTGTTAGGAAGCACAGTAAAGAAAGAGAACCATGGGTTCAGAAACCCATGCCTGTTCCTCCTAAGCCATCCAAGAAATAGGATGATGAAGATTTTGAGTGCTTTGCTGAAATGATTAGACATATCTTTTTTGCGTATGCGTTTGACTGATATGCTTAAAATGAATCCTTATGCTAAGTATATGAAAGATATAGTTACAAATAAAAGAAAGATACCGGAAGCTGAAATTTCCACCATACTTGCTAATTATACTTTTAAGGCTGGAATACCAAAGAAATTAGGAGATCCAGGAGTACCAACTATACCATGCTCCATTAAAAGAAACTGTGTTAAAACTACGTTATGTGATCTTGGAGCTGGTGTTAGTGTTATGCCTCTCTCTTTGTATCGCAGACTGGATTTGAATAAGTTGACACCTACTGAAATCTCTTTGCAAATGGCCGATAAATCAACTGCTATACCCATTGGTATTCGTGAGGATGCGTGCCTGTTGTGATTGCAAACATTACTATTTTAATGAACTTTGTTATTCTTGATATTCCCGAGGACGGCAGTATGTCGATCATCCTTGGTATACCCTTTTTGAATATTGCAGGGGCTGTTATTGATTGCAACAAAGGCAATGTCACTTTTCATGTTAATGGTAATGAGCATACGGTACACTTTCCAAAGAAACAACTTCAAGTTCATAGTATAAATTCTATTGGAAAATTTCAACGATTACTATTGAAGGTTTTGAATTCCCTCTTCCTACTATCAAAAAGAAATATGATGTTCTTATTGTTGGGGACATGCATATCCCCGTTGAGGTAACCTAGTGTTATTCGAAAATTCTCCGATTTCATGTTATCCGGAAGAAGTTTGTTAACAACACTTGATCAACCTTGTTAGTGGATTCCTTTTGATGAGCATGAAATGGATGAAGTTAGAAGGCACAACTCTCTGTACTCACCTTTTACTTTTTGTTATTTAGATTAAATATAGCAAAATTAGTATTTTCGGTCTATTTTCTAAATTATCCTTGCAATAAAAATACCCCAAAAATAATAGTTCTCCAAATGCCCTGAAAATTGAGTATGATTTTTTGTAGAATATTTGAGAATTTCTGGCGCTTCGAACACACCAGGGGGACCCACCATTTGGTCACAAGGGTGGAAGGCGCGCCCTTCCCCCTGGGCCCGCCCCCTTCCTCGTGGGTCCCATGTGCCCCCCTCCACTTATTCCAGCACCCACACACTTCGTATTCCTCCAGAAAAAATCACGCCGTAGCTCAAACTCATGTTCTTGCTCGTTTGCTGCTGTTTTCGATCTCCTAGCTCAAAGCTCCATTCACAAAACTGCTTTGGCGGATTGTTCCTTGGTATGTGACTCCTCCAATGGTCCAATTCATTTTTGTTCTAGTGCTTTATTTATTGCAAATTTTTGCTGCTAAGGTGACCCTGTTCTTGAGCTTGCATGTCAAATTTATATGGTCCAAAGTAGTTTTAATGCATGATATAGCCTCTAGGCACTTGTGGGAGTAGTTGCTATCAATCCTGTTGAGTTTGGTTCACTTTTATTTTGAGTCACGAAAAATTTGAGAAATTTTTCAGAGGGAGAAAATGTTGGAGAGATTGTTGAGAGGCTCCTCGAGCCGAAGCTCGAAGGAAAAGTAGAATGAAGAGAATAAAAAGCCCAAGTACAATCTTCCTCGCACCACGGAGGTTCAGCCGTGTGAATGGCCTTGTGATGCATTCTTGAGGGCCGCTGGAATTTACGACGACTTTTATTATTTGGCTGAGAATGCAGGCATCACCGACTTCATCCACGACCAGGGTGAACAGTGTCTCCTACTCACTAATATTTTCATGCAAAACTTTCATTTCCATGCTAGGAGATCACCACCTTCGATGGACTTTTATTTATATGATGAGTTTAAGGAGATGTCACTCTATGATTTTTGTGTGATTTGCAAGTTGCCCTTTGAGGGCAGCGTCGAGGAACCACATCCTAATGATGTGGATGAATTTATTGATAAAATTGTTGTAGGGGAAATGAGAAAAGTGCCAGATGCAAGGATTACTAATGTACATTTTCCTGTTCTACGTTATTATGCAATATTTGCTAGTAGATGTCTAATTGGTCGGGAACAATGGGGGCCTCAGTGCTCCCGACCTTGCTATTTTGCGCCATGCCTTACTTCGTGATAGAACTTTCAGTTTAGGCGCTATAGTTGCTAAATGGTTGAGTCTGAACCGTTCAAAGGGCTCCATTTTTGGAGGTATCTTTGCTTCATGCCTTGCTAAACACTTTGAGATACCTATTAGGCATTATGAGAAAGAGGAAAAGGTGTTGCCCACTATTTTCTTAGACTATAAAAGTATAGTAGCACATGATTTTATTGTTAATCATAAGGAGAAGAGACTTATTTATAACTTAGTATTTAGTAAAACTACTTATGAGACTCTTACCTTGCCTGCACCATCTTTGTTTAACATACATTTAGGCACATACCTCATCATGCCCGATGACATTTATGCATACTGGGAGCTGACATGAGCCACGGAGCCTAAGCCAGAGCCATCTCCTGATCCATTTCAGGAGTCTATTTATCAGTGGGATCCGCAGGAGCTCGCTAACTAGTGGCACCCCGAGAACCCTCCTTAGTACACCAGAGAGGACCACTTTGATCCATGGGCTTAGACCAACTTAGGCTAAATGCCTAAGCTTGGGGCAGTACGTATTTCTCACCGACATTACATTCATGTTCACACACTCATTCTAGTTGTCGATGTTCATACTTTTTCATTGTACTATCCATGCTAGTTTATTTTCTTTTCTTGCTTTCTTCTTATGTGTTTGAAAAACTTTGAGAAAAACAAAAAAATAGTTGTAGCTTTTAGCTAGTTTACTTTCCATGCTTGTAGTAGTAATAATTAAAAGAAAACCCAAAAAGATTTTCTCGTTATTTTTTGCTTGTTGGGAGCTTGCCCATGTAAATAGTTTTTCTGTTTCTTTGAAATTCTTTTCTTTTCTTTGAGATCGAGATGAGAAGACCACGATGAAAATGATGAGTGAATCTCACATTATTGTTGATCTAACCAAGAGCCCATATTACCTTGTCTTCTCCTTTGAATTAAATGTTTGCAGATTCCAGCTTAGTCCAATCCACGTGCACTATTATTATTATCCACACTGTTCGGTCGTGCAAGTGAAAGGCAATAATGACGATATATGATGAAATGATTGAGAGGAGAAAAGCTGGTATGAACTCTACCTATCTTATTTTTATAAATATGATTAGTTCATCATTCCTGATTCAACCCTTTATGAATGAAACATGTTTGCAATGACAATTAGAGATGATAGTTACTCATGCCATGCTTAACTAGCTAGGAGTTTATAATGGTTTATCTTGCGTGCCAACATGCTATTAAAATGGTTGTGATGTAGTATGATAGGGTGGTATCCTCCTTTGAATGATTCAAGTAGCTTGACTTGGCATATGTTCTCGCGTGTAGTTGAAACAAAATCAACATAGCGTCCACGATATTTATGTTCATGGTGATTTATATCCTACTCATGCTTGCACTCATTGTTGGTTAATCTTAATGCACGTTTATGACTGTTGTTGCTCTCTAGTTGGTCGCTTCCTAGTATCTTTCTAGCCTTCACTTGTACTAAGCGGGAATACTGCTTGTGCATCCACTTTCATAAACCCAAAGTTGTTCCATATGAGTCCACCATACCTTCCTATATGCGATATTTACCTACCGCTCCAATTAAATTTGCATGTGCAAAACTCCAAACCTTTTCAAATGAAATTCTGTTTTGTATGCTCGAATAGCTCATGTATCAACTAGGGCTGTCTATATCTTCCATGCTAGGTGGGTTATTCTCACGATGAGTGGACTCCACTCATCATTCACGAGAAAATGGTTGGTAACCGGGATGCCCAGTCCCATGCTCAAATCAAATCAAAATAGTTGCAAACAAAACTCTCCCAGGATTGTTGTTAGTTGGACGGTACCCGTTGTTTCGGACCAGCCGTGGAATGTGCTCGTTGGTGGTGGGGGAGTATAAACTTTACCATTCTGTTTGGGAACCGCCTATAATGTATGTAGCATGGAGGATATCGAGATCTCTTGGTTGTTATGTTGACAATGAAAGTATGCCGCTCAAAATATTATTTATCTCTGTTTTAAAACTCGAGCTATGGCACCTCTGCAAATCCCTGCTTCCCTCTGCGAAGGGACTATCTATTTACTTTTATGTTGAGTCATCATCCTCTTATTAAAAAGCACCAGTTGGAGAGCACCACTGTCATTTGTATGCATTGTTATTAATTTACATTGAGTATGACTATGACTGGATCTCTTTTGCCATGAATTACAATGTCTAGTCAGTCCTTGATCTTCAGGGGTGCTCTGCATTTATGTTTTGCGGACTTAGAAAGGGCTAGTGAGATACCATCTTGTTATATCATATCATGATTGTTTTGAGAAAGTGTTGTCATCCGAGATTTATTATTATTGCTCGCTAGTTGATTATGCCATTGATATGAGTAAACATGATACCTAAATGTTATTGTGAATATGGTTAGTTCATGATCTTGCTCAAAACTTGAATGCTGGCTTTACATATTTGCAACAACAAGATCAAACAGAGTTTGTAAAAGTTTTTCTTTATCACTTTCAGTTTGTCAACTGAATTGCTTCAGGACAAGCAAAGGTTTAAGCTTGGGGGAGTTGATACGTCTTCAACGTATCTACTTTTCCAAACACTTTTGCCCTTGTTTTGGACTCTAACTTGCATGATTTGAATGGAACTAACCCAGACTGATGTTGTTTTCAGCAAAATTGCTATGGTGTTAATTTTGTGCAGAAATATAAGTTCTTGGAATGACCTAAAACTCCACAGAGTCACGTTTTGGAATTAATAAAAAATATTGGCAAAAGAATCAACAGAAGGGGGCCCACACCCTATCTATGAGGGTGGCGCCCCTTGTCTCGTGGGCCCCCTGGACCTCCACCGACCTCAACTCCAACTCTATATATTCATGCTTGGGGAGAAAAAAATCAGAGAGAAGGATTCATCACGTTTTACGATACAAAGCCGCTGCCAAGCCCTGTTCTTCCTCGGGAGGGCTGATCTGGAGTCTGTTCGGGGCTCCGGAGAGGGGAATCCGTCGCCATGGTCATCATCAACCATCCTCCATCACCAATTTCATGATGATCACCGCCGTGCATGAGTAATCCTATCGTAGGCTTGCTGGGCGGTGATGGATTGGATGAGATTTACCATGTAATCGAGTTAGTTTTGTTAGAGTTTGATCCCTAGTATCCATTATGTTCTAAGATTGATGTTGCTATGACTTTGCCATGCTTAATGCTTGTCACTAGGGCCTGAGTGCCATGATTTCAGATCTGAACCTATTAATTTTTCATGAAAGTTCTTGATCCTATCTTGCAAGTTATAGTCACCTATGATAACCCACAAGTATAGGGGATCGCAACAGTTTTCGAGGTAGAGTATTCAACCCAAATTTATTGATTCGACACAAGGGGAGCCAAAGAATATTCTCAAGTATTAGTAGCTGAGTTGTCAATTCAACCACACCTGGAAACTTAGTATCTGCAGCAAAGTGTTTAGTAGCAAAGTAATATGATAGTGGTGGTAACGGTAACAAAAGTAAAGATAGAAAAAGAAATGTTTTTGGTATTTTGTAGTGATTGTAATAGTAGCAACGGAAAAGTAAATAAGCGTAAACCAGTATATGGAAAACTCGTAGGCACCAGATTAGCGATGGTTAATTATGCCGGATGTGGTTCATCATGTAACAGTCATAACATAGGGTGACACAGAACTAGCTCCAGTTCATCAATGTAATGTAGGCATGTATTCCGTATATAGTCATACGTGCTTACGGACAAGAACTTGCATGACATCTTTTGTCCTACCCTCCCGTGGCAGCGGGGTCCTATTGGAAACTAAGGGATATTAAGGCCTCCTTTTAATAGAGAACCGGAACAAAGCATTAGCACATAGTGAATACATGAACTCCTCAAACTACGGTCATCACCGGGAGTGGTCCCGATTATTGTCACTTCGGAGTTGCCGGATCATAACACATAGTAGGTGACTATAGACTTGCAAGATAGGATCTAGAACACACATATATTCATGAAAACATAATAGGTTCAGATCTGAAATCATGGCACTCGGGCCCTAGTGACAAGCATTAAGCATAGCAAAGTCATAGCAACATCAATCTCAGAACATAATAGATACTAGGGATCAAACCCTAACAAAACTAACTCGATTACATGATAAATCTCATCCAACCCATCACCGTCCAGCAAGCCTACGATGCAATTACTCACGCACGGCGGCGAGCATCATGGAATTGGTGATGAAGGATGGTTGATGATGACGACAGCGATGAATCCCCCTCTCCGGAGCCCCGAACGGACTCCAGATCAGCCCTCCCGAGAGAGATTAGGGCTTGGCGGCAGCTCCGTATCTTAAAACGCGATGAAACTTTCTCTCTGATTTTTTTTCTCCCCGAAAGCCAATATATGGAGTTGGAGTTGGCATCGGAGGGCCACCAGGGGGCCCACGAGGTAGGGGGCGCGCCCCCACCCTCGTGAGCAGGGTGTGGGCCCCCTGGTCTTCATCTTTTGCGTGGATTTTTCTTTATTTTTTCTAAGGTGTTCCGTGGAGTTTCAGGACATTCCGAGAATTTTTATTTTCTGCACAAAAAACAGCGTCAGTCCGGGTTAGTTCCATTCAAATCATACAAGTTAGAGTCCAAAACAAGGGCAAAAGTGTTTGGAAAAGTAGATACGTTGAAGACGTATCAACTCCCCCATGCTTAAACCTTTGCTTGTCCCCAAGCAATTCAGTTGACAAACTGAAAGAGAAAAAGAAAAACTTTTACAAACTCTGTTTGCTCTTGTTGTTGTAAACATGAAAAGCCAGCATTCAAGTTTCAGCAATTATTATGAACTAACCATACTCACAATAACACGTAGGTCTCACCATTACTCATATCAATAGCATAATCAGCTAGCGAGCCATAATAATAAAACTCGGGTGACAACACTTTCTCAAAATAATCATAACATGATATAACAAAATGGTATCTCGCTAGCCCTTTCTGAGACTGCAAAACATAAATGCAGAGCACCTTTAAAGATCAAGGACTGACTAAACATTGTAATTCATGGTAAAAGAGATCCAGTCAAGTCATACCCAATATAAACCAATAATAATGAATGCAAACGACAGTGTGCTCTCCAGCAGGTGCTTTTTAATAAGAAGGGTGATGACTCAACATAAAAGTAATTAGATAGGCCCTTCGCAGAGGGAAGCAGGGATTTGTAGAGGTGCCAGAGCTCGGTTTTGAAATAGAGATAAATTATATTTTGAGCGGCATACTTTCATTGTCAACATGACAACTAAAAGACGACGATATCTTCCATGCTAAACAGATTATAGGCGGTTCCCAAACAGAATGGTAAAGTTTATGCTCCCCTTCCTCCACAAGCATCAATCCATGGCTTGCTCGAAACAACGAGTGCCTCCAACATTCAACGGGTCCCAAGGGGAGTTTTTTTTGCAATTATTTTGATTTAGTTTGCATAAAGCATGGGACTGGGCATCCCGAATACCAACCATTTTCTCGTGAATGAGGAGCGGAGTCCACTCCTCTTGAGAATAACCCGCCTAACACGGAAGATAAGGGCAGCTCTAGTTGACATATGAGCTATTCGAGCATGCAAAACAGAACATTTATTTGAAGGTTTAGAGTTTGGCACATACAAATTTACTTGGAACGGCAGGTAAATACCGCATATAGGAAGGTATAGTGGACTCATATGGCATAACTTTGGGGTTTAAGGAGTTTGGATGCACAAGCAGTATTCCCGCTTAGTACAGGTGAAGGCTAGCAAAAGACTGGGAAGCGACCAACTGAGAGAGCGACAACAGTCGTATACATGCATTAAAATTAATTCACACCGAGCACAAGCATGAGTAGGATATAATCCACCATGAACATAAATATCATGAAGGCTATGTTGATTGGATTCAACTACATGCGTGAACATGTGCCAAGTCGAGTCACTCAATGCATTTAAAGGAGGATACCACCCCCATCATACCACATCATAATCATTCTAATAGCATGTTGGCATGCATGGTAAACCATTATAACTCATAGCTAATGAAGCATGGCACAAGCAACTATAATCTCTAAATGTCATTGCAAATATGTTTACTTCATAATAGCTGAATCAGGAACGACGAATCATCATACTTACAAAAACAAGAGAGGTCGAGTTCATACCAACTTTTCTCTTCCCAATAAGTCCATCATATATCATCATTATTGCCTTTCACTTGCACGACCGGACGGTGTGTATAATAATAAGAGTGCACATGCATTGGACTAAGTTGGAATCTGCAAGCATTCAACTCAAGAAAGAAGGCAAGTAATATGGGCTCTAGGTTAAATAAACGATCATGCATATAAGAGCCACTAAGTATTTTCAATATGGTCTTCTCGACCCCCAAAGAAAAGAAAAGAAAAACTATTTACACGGGTGTCGGTGTCAAAACCGGCGGATCTCGGGTAGGGGGTCCCGAACTGTGCGTCTAGGCAGATGGTAACAGGAGACAAGGGACACGATGTTTTTACCCAGGTTCGGGCCCTCTCGATGGAGGTAAAACCCTACTCCTGGTTGATTGATATTGATGATATGGGTAGTACAAGAGTGGATCTACCACGAGATCAAGGAGGCTAAACCCTAGAAGCTAGCCTATGGTATGATTGTTGTAATGGTTGTTCGTCCTACGGACTAAAACCCTCCGGTTTATATAGACACCGGAGAGGGCTAGGGTTACACAGAGTCGGTTACAATGGTAGGAGATCTACATATCCGTATTGCCAAGCTTGCCTTCCACGCCAAGGAAAGTCCCATCCGGACACAGGACGAAGTCTTCAATCTTGTATCTTCATAGTCTTGGAGTCCGGCCGATGATGATAGTCCGGCTATCCGGACACCCCCTAGTCCAGGACTCCCTCAGTAGCCCCTGAACCAGGCTTCAATGACGATGAGTCCGGCGCGCATATTGTCTTCGGCATTGCAAGGCAGGTTCCTCCTCCGAATAATTCATAGAAGATTGTGAACACCAGGATAGTGTCCGGCTCTATAAAATAAATTCCACGTACCACCGTAGAGAGAATAATATGTACACAAGTTCAATCTGCTGACGTATTTTGTGGCGTGACGTCACACCACTACCAAGCCTTTACTTGAATCGTTTTTATTATACCACCTCAGCGCGTTTAGCGAAGCGGTTTCCTTGGCACGTCTTGTTGAAGCAGAGATAGTGTTCCCCTTATTCCGGGATTCCCATCAATAAGGACGTGGGTAACACAACCGCGCCATTGATTGTGGCGCATGGGAGATAAGCGAGTTTTACCAGGCCGGTGGGGACGCATAGTCTTCGTCCGCCCATATATAAGGGGATAAGGATCCACCTTTTTTAATTACGCACCTGTCCAGCGACATCGCGCACCGGCTGCCCGACGAGGGGCAGCTCATCCCCACCCCCAGGCCCCATGAGAGGGTCGTATTCCTTCCCCACTTCCTCCGCTGACTGGGCTTCCCACTTCACCCCTTTGTCCGGGGGCTCATGTACTACTACGGCCTGGACTTCCACGATCTGGCGCCAAACTTCATCCTCAACATCTCGGCGTTCATCGTCGTGTGCGAGGCCTTCCTCTGCATCCAGCCTCACTTCGGCTTGTGGCTAAAGACCTTCAATGTCAAGCCGAAGGTGGTGAAGGGCGTCCAAGCGGAGTGCAGAGGCGCCATGGTGGGCAAAATGCCCAACATCATTTGGCTTGAGGGTGCCTTCGTGGAATCCATCAAAGGGTGGCAATCGGGGTGGTTCTACATCACCGAGCCGCGCGACCCTAAATGGGCAGCGGCCCCCGAGTTCAGATCTGGTACCCCCATGCAGCTCACCTCCTGGAAAGAGAAGGGCTTGCTATGGGGTAGTTCGGAGGAGCTGACCGGACTCCAGTCCTGTCTCCAGACCCTGGTGAACAAGAAGCTCAAGCTTGTCAATGTGATCCAGGTCATGCTCGTCCGCCGGATTCTCCCCTGCCAGCAACGGGCTTTCAATTTGTGGGAGTTTGATCCGGCACAGCACCGGACCTTGAGCGGGCTCTTCGACACGATGTACGAAGCTGCCTGGAGGGTGCTGTTCAAGGGCGGCGAAGCCCCCGCATCCGCAACTGAAGATCGCGGATTCAGCACGCAGCGCCCGACCGACGAGGTAAGCTATGTTATCCTTTATGGGACACTCATTTCTTTCATAGTTTGACTCTATGTGGGATCTAAAACTCCCAATGCCTTTAACAGGACTGGCAGAAGACGTCCGGACAGGTTAACTGTCCGGCTCCCCTTCCCAAAGACCCAGCGGACACCCGTTTGACGGGGCTGCTGGTTCTGGCCCTTTACATGGTGCCGGAGAAGAAGGCCAAGAAGAAGGCCACGTGAACCCGAAGGAGTTCCCGGCGCCAGGTGATATCGGACTCATCATCCGACGACTCCGAGGCGGACTCCTCCCCCGAGGAGGAGGAGAAAGAGGCCTCTTCCCCAGCGGGGGGAGAGAAGAAGAGGAAGGCCTCCCCAACGGGGGCGACCGAAGGGTCCAAGAAAGGACGGACCCTTTTTCCGGACTGCTCCACCAACGCCGACGACGGCGACGAGCAGTGGTCATCGAGGGCCAAGCCCCTGGCAAGATCGTAAGTGTCCAAATTCCTAGATGATTTATAATTTCTCTTTTTGCCACGTGGCGTCCTTCTAATGCCGCATACAACCTGTAGTCCGGCCAAGGACGATCTTCCCGCTTCATCGAGCGGGTCCTTGGCGCTGTCGGATATGGATTCCCTTCCGACCGCCTCCACCCCTCGTGACGCTGATGACGCCGAGGTGGGATCCCAGGAGAGGACCCACCAGGAGGGGGAGGCTCCGGAGGTGCCACAGCGCAACCTCCCGGACTTTGCACCGGACTCCGCACCGGAACCCGTAGTGGTTCCGGAGTCCGGCAGGCGGCCCCTTCGTAAGAAGGGCAAGACTGTGACACCGGCGGCCGCCGTCCAACCGGAGGCGCCGGATAACTTGTTGGAGGCGCTCAACGGCGCTTCCATCGAAGAAGAACACCGCACTGTCATGAGTGCGGTGATTCAGAAGGTTCAGCTCGCCGAGAGCGGGCTGACCGAAGCCTGCAGAAGCCTTCTAACATGCTTTGAGGTAAGAATTTTAAGACATGTAATATAATACCGCATAGACAGTAGCCCTTGATGCTCCGTTCGGTGTTCGGAAAGAAAAGCCGGACTAAGGATCTTACAAAGATATACGCAGGAGTTCTAAAAAATATGTGAATATGGGATTGCAGGCTGCGCTGCTGACCTCTGCCGCACTAACTGCGGAGGTCGATGCTTTGAAGCAGAACCTCGAGCGGTCTGAGAGCGAGCTCGGCCGTGCCAAGAAGCAGCTCGAGGACAAGGAATGTGAGTAACACCGTATTAGATTTGTACCTTACAGAAAAGGATTTGGTTGCAAGGGAAATAACAGGGATAACATGGGTACTACAGGGGCCACGAACGAGGTGGCGACCCTGAAGGAGGCCGTGTCCGCGGCCGAACGTAATGCGGCCACGGAACGAGCTGAGCGAGAGAAGCAGGAGGCGCGGGTGGCAGAGGTGCAGCAAGAGCTCCATGCTCTCGTGGAAAAGCATGAGAGTTTGGAGCGCGACTCGAAGACTCGGGAGTCAGAGCTTGCATCGGCTCTTGAGAGTGCCAAAGCCGCTAAGGCCGAAGCCCACAAGGCCCTCCAGGAGATTGAGGCGGTGAAGAAAATAGCAGCGGGTAAGGCATTTTTCATGCAGAGCAAGCATGTGAATGTGAATTACCTGTTACTTACCGAATTCGGAGCTCTCCAGGAGCATTTGCAGATCTGCCTTGCAGTGTGTCCGATGCTGCCGCATTCTACCGGGCTGAGGAGGGGAGCTCGACGGAGAAGGTCTTCTGGTCTCAGTATGCTGAGGCCGGACATTCGGTGCCCCTGAGTGACCAGATGAAGCAGCTGGTCGAGCTCCACAAGGTAGCCGAACAGGCCATGAAGGGCCTCATAGTTCGGCTGTGGCCCAAGGAGGCCATGCCTGGGAGCTACTTCGGCCTGGTGCGGCGGCTGGTGGATGCGTGTCCCTGGGTGGAAGTCGTCAAGCACTCCGCCTGCATTGAAGGTGCCCGTCGGGCCCTTGCCCGTGCAAAAGTGCACTGGGGCAGGATGGACGCTGAGAAGCTTCTAACGGACGCGCCACCGATGGGCAAGGAGTATCGCACGCCCGAAATGTATTATAAGAGTGTCCTGAAGGGAGCCCGCATGATTGCGGATGAGTGCTCCAAGGATGTAATATTTGAGTAGAATCGCATTATGTTATCCTGTGCGCTGAAAACTGTGTTCATATGCGCTAAGCAACGCTTATTAATTTAAAATATTACCTTCTGTGTGGCCGTTTATCAAATCTGAGAGATGGCAAGTCGTTGGCTTCAGCCCCCATGCCACAAGTGCTGGGGTGTTCGGGATAAACTTGAGCGCTCTTGTTCCCATTGTTGGGTCCATCTAGGGAGGCGCTCAACACAATGAACGAGGCAACCGGACTTATAATGCTTGAACACTCTCACTTAGCCATAGAATTCTATAATTTTAAATTTCGGCGAAGCCCCTAGTGTTCGGAAGACCGAGTTCGGGGCGCTATCCACACCTGGGCCGGACAAAGCCGGTTCCTCGCTCTAAGCGGCATAAGCCTTTAGGGACTCGAAAAGACCTCTCGAACAGCGACCAGCTCTCGCCTTATCATGACGGTCAGTTTTAGCTTTCTCCATTGAGGCGCTCGCCCAGCTCAACCGGGGTGCAATCGCAGTGGTTCTCCCATTGCTACCTTAGCCGATAAAACGGAACGTAAGGTACCAAAACATGGGAGCCGGGCAAACCCAACTATTGACCCAAGACATGATTCGGAGCCGATGCATATAATGCTATAAGTTCGGGGTGCCGCACTTGTGAAAGTGTTCGGACTTGTCACACCATACTGCGGGGAACTTAAGCCCCTGGTGTATTCAGCCGTACCAAAGTGTACAGATGCAAGATGTCATAAATGAACATATATATAAGGAAGAAATGCAATTACAAGCGAAAAGCAATGCATTGTTTATTCAAGGAATTCTGCGGTGAATGCAGAACGATACAAATAGTGCGGTAAGCAAGGGGTAAGACTATTAAACATGTCCCCCTCCAGGGGTAGGCTGCGGAATGGTGTATGAAAACGAATTTAATGCTCGTAATGGAGACCACCTGGATACTCGCCGTAGCCCTTCTTCTCCCCTGGATGTTGCATCATGTGTTCGGTCGGTCTACAGCCGGACAGGGCTTCTGGTGAACGGAGTCCTGTGCGTAAGAAAAAAGAAAAAGAAAAAGAGCAACACACTTGGGAGCCCCTTGTGTGGTTGAGCCGCACTCTGGGCCTGTCGTGGTCGTGCCCCTCCCCCTGTGCCCATGGTATCTCCAGAGTGTAATGATGTACGCGAAGGACTGGTCTTGCAATTATGCAAGGGCCAGGGTTGGGGCCGCATTGCTACGCGTGCTCGGAACGTGCCAGGTGGTCTTGTTGTATGTTACTCCGTGCGTGTTTGGCCGTGTCCAGTCGCTTAACGGCCGGACTCAAAAATTGCCTTAAAAGGCTGCTCTGTACTTCTGCCGCGAGAGCCGCTGTGTGTTCCTCCGTTCGGAGGGAGCGTTCAGTGTTTCCGTTGACCGTGATGACTCCTCGAGGGCCTGGCATCTTGAGCTTGAGGTATGCGTAATGCGGCACCACGTTGAACTTTGCGAACGCGGTGCGTCCGAGCAGAGCATGATAGCCGCTGCGGAACGGGACTATGTCGAAGATTAACTCCTCGCTTCGGAAGTTATCCGGGGATCCGAAGACCACTTCCAGTGTGACTGAGCCTGTACAATTGGCCTCTACATCTGGTATGACGCCTTTGAAGGTCGTCTTTGTAGGTTTAATCCTTGAGGGGTCTATGCCCATCTTGCACACTGTGTCCTGATAAAGCAGGTTCAGGCTGCTGCCGCCGTCCATCAAGACTCTGGTGAGGTGAAATCCATCGACGATTGGGTCTAAAACCAATGCGGCGAATCCGCCATGACGGATACTGGTGGGGTGGTCCCTGCGATCAAAAGTGATCGGGCAAGAGGACCATGGATTGAACTTTGGGGCGACTGGCTCCATCGCATATACGTCCCTAAGTGCACGCTTCCGCTCCCTCTTGGGTATGTGGGTTGCGTATATCATGTTTACCGTCCGCACTTGTGGGGGGAAACCCTTTTGTCCTCTATTGTTCGGCGGCCGGGTCTCTTCCTCGTCATCGCTATGCAGCCCCTTGTCATTGTTTTCGGCGATTAACTTGCCTGCCTGCTTGAATACCCAACAATCCCTGTTGGTGTGATTGGCTGGCTTTTCGGGGGTGCCGTGTATCTGGCACGAGCGGTCGAGTATTCGGTCCAAATTGGACGGACCCGAAGTAATTCTTTTGAATGGCTTTTTCCGCTGACCGGGTTTAGAGCCTTTGAATCCGGCGTTGACTGCCGTATCCTTAGTGTTATCGCCGTTAACGCGGCGTTTGTTTTTGTTTCGACGCGACCTGCCATTACAGTCCTTGGTATCCGGACTGCCAGAATTTTTGCTGAGGTTGTTACTGCGGGCTAGCCAGCTGTCCTCCCCCGCATAGAAGCGGGTCATGAGTGATGTGAGGGCTGCCATGGATTTCGGCTTTTCTTGTCCTAGGTGCCGGGCCAGCCACTCGTCGCGGATGTTATGTTTGAAGGCTGCGAGGGCCTCTGCATCCGGACAGTCGACGATTTGATTTTTCTTTGTTAAGAACCGTGTCCAGAACTGTCTGGCCGATTCGTCTGGCTGCTGAATTATGTGTCTTAGGTCATCGGCGTCTGGTGGTCGCACATATGTGCCCTGGAAGTTGTCAAGGAACGCGGCTTCCAGGTCCTCCCAACACCCAGTTGACTCTGCTGGCAAGCTGTTAAGCCAATGCCGAGCTGGTGCTTTAAGCTTGAGTGGGAGATATTTGATGGCGTGAAGATCGTCACCGCGGGCCATGTGGATATGAAGGAGATAGTCTTCGATCCAAACCGCGGGGTCTGTTGTGCCATCGTAGGATTCAATGTTCACAGGTTTAAACCCTTCAGGGATTTGATGATCCATTACTTCATCTGTGAAGCATAGTGGGTGTGCGGCGCCTCTATATTGGGCAATATCACGACGTAGCTCAAGCAAGCTTTGTCTACTGTGTTCGGCCCGGCCGGAGTTGCTATATCCGGCGCGACGGTAGTCGTCGCGCATCGTGGGGTGCCCACGTGATCCGTAGATCGATCTTGATTGTCTGGCCTTGTCCTCCAATATGTCTCGCAAGTCCGGCGCATTCCCCCGTGGCTTCGTACTTTTCGAGCGGTGCCGGGGTACGATCCTGATGGAGGGCCTAGAGGCCTCTCTGTCGCGGCCACGAGGTGGTCGGTCTGCCGTATTGTGCGCTGGTGATGAAGGTTTATATGCCTCCTCCTCTAATCGGGGGAGCAACTTGCGTTTTGGGTAGCTTTTGGAGGGGCGTTCAAGTTCATACTCTTCGGCCGCAAGGACTTCAGTCCATCTGTCGGCTAGCAGGTCTTGATCAGCTCGAAGCAGTTGCTGCTTTTTCTTTAGGCTATTCGCCGTGGCCATTAGCCTGCGTTTAAAACGCTCTTGTTCAACGGGATCCTCGGGCACGACAAATTCGTTGTCATTGAGGCTTGCCTAGTCTCCGGAGGGAGGCATGTAATTATCATCCTCTACCTCTTCGTCTGCCGCTCTCTCGTGAGGGCTGGCTTCTCCGTCCTCCTGTGCTGAATCTTGCTGGAGGGGGTTGTCTTCGGCACTCTCTGGGGTGTTATTATCCCCGGTGCCGGAATCTCCATTCTTGTTGTGGCGGGATTTAGAGCGGTGCCGCTGACGTCGGTGCTTGGGCTGTTTCTTAGAGGAATTTGCCTCCGCTGCTTCTTCGCCATTCCCATCCTTTGGGATGTCCACCATGTATATGTCGTACAACGAGGTGGTCTTCCAGTGCCCCGTAGGCGCTGGTTCTTGGTCGTCTCCGGCATCATCGTCCATACCGTCGATGTCTTCGGAGTCGTAGTCTAGCATGTCGGTTAGATCATCGACAGTGGCTACAAAGTGGGTGGTGGGTGGGCTTTGAATTTCTTCGTCGTCCGCATCCCAACCGTCCTGACCGCAGTCCAGCTAGGGCTCTCCTGACAACGAGAGATATTTTAGCGAATTCAGGATGTTGCCAAAGGGTGAGTGCTGAAAGATGTCCGCGGCGGTGAACTCCATGATCGGCGCCCAATCAGACTCGATTGGTAAGGGCGCAGGAGGTTCGGAGTCCGGTGAGGGGTCCGACACCTCGGAGTCACGAGCTTTACAAGGGACAAGGTCAGTATTCGGCTCCATCACCGTAGAGGTTGCTGCCCCCGAGGCGGTGTCTAGCCACCCATCCTCGATCTGCGCGGTCGGCTCCGAATTAAGGATCGGATCGGACTCATGTGCGGCTTCCAGGGCACTGTCCGGCAGCAGAGCTAAATCATGCCCATCGCGACAGTGCGGCGTGCTTGGCTGTGGCTCGAATCCGTCGAAGATCAAGTCTCCGCGGATGCCAGCCGTGAAATTTAGGCTTCCAAATCTGACCTGATGGCCAGGGGCGTAGCTTCCGATCTGCTCCAGATGGCCAAGCGAGTTGGCCCGCAGTGCAAAGCCGCCGAACACGAAGATCTGTCCGGGGAGAAAAGTCTCGCCCTGGACTGCGTCGTCGTTGATGATCGAAGGAGCCATCAAGCCTATCGGTGACGACACAGAGGAACTCTCAATGAAAGCACCAATGTCGGTGTCAAAACCGGCGGATCTCGGGTAGGGGGTCCCGAACTGTGCGTCTAGGCAGATGGTAACAGGAGACAAGGGACACGATGTTTTTACCTAGGTTCGGGCCCTCTCGATGGAGGTAAAACCCTACTCCTGCTTGATTGATATTGATGATATGGGTAGTACAAGAGTGGATCTACCACGAGATCAAGGAGGCTAAACCCTAGAAGCTAGCTTATGGTATGATTGTTGTAATGGTTGTTCGTCCTACGGACTAAAACCCACCGGTTTATATAGACAACGTAGAGGGCTAGGGTTACACAGAGTCGGTTACAATGGTAGGAGATCTACATATCCGTATTGCCAAGCTTGCCTTCCATGCCAAGGAAAGTCCCATCCGGACACGGGACGAAGTCTTCAATCTTGTATCTTCATAGTCTTGGAGTCCGGCCGATGATGATAGTCCGGCTATCCGGACACCCCCTAGTCCAGGACTCCCTCAACGGGAAAGCTCCCAACAAGTAAAAGAAGAACGAGAAATATTTTTGGGTTTTCTTTTTAATTCTACTACAAGCATGGAAAGTAAACTAACTAATTTTTATGGTTTTTCTTAAACTTTATCAAACACACAAGAAGAAAGTAGGAAAAAGAAATTTAAACTAGCATGGATAATATAGTGAAAGAGTATGAGCACTGAGGGAGTCCTGGACTAGGGGGTGTCCGGATAGCCGGACTATCATCGTCAGCCGGACTCCAAGACTATGAAGATACAAGATTGAAGACTTCGTCCCGTGTCTGGATGGGACTTTCCTTGGCATGGAAGGCAAGCTTGGCGATACGGATATGTAGATCTCCTACCATTGTAACCGACTGTGTGTAACCCTAGCCCTCCCCGATGTCTATATAAATCGGAGGGTTTTAGTCCGTAGGACAACAACCATTACGACAATCATACCATAGGCTAGCTTCTAGGGTTTAGCCTCCTTGATCTCGTGGTAGATCCACTCTTGTACTACCCATATAATCAATATCAATCAAGCAGGAGTAGGGTTTTACCTCCATCGAGAGGGCTCGAACCTGGGTAAAAACATCGTGTCCCTTATCTCCTGTTACCATCCGCCTAGACGCACAGTTCGGGACCCCCTACCCGAGATCCGCCGATTTTGACACTGACATTGGTGCTTTCATTGAGAGTTCCTCTGTGTCGTCACCGATAGGCTTGATGGCTTCTTCAATCAACAACAACACAGTCCTGGGTGAGACTTTTCTCCCCGAACAGATCTTCGTATTCGGCGGCTTTGCACTGCGGGCCAATTCACTTGGCCATCTGGAGCAGATCGAAAGCTACGCCCCTGGCCACCAGATCAGATTTGGGAGCCTAAACTTGACGGCGGATATCCGTGGAGACTTGATCTTCGATGGATCCCAGCCGCAGCCGAGCGTGCCGCACTGTCACGATGGGCATGATCTAACTCTGCCACCGGACAGTACCTTGGAGGCCGCACACGAACCCGCTCCGACCCATAGTTCGGAGCCGATCGCGCAGATCGAGGACGGGTGGCTGGACACCGCCTCGGGAGCTGCAACTTCCACGGCGATGGAGCCGAATGCTGACCTCGTCCCTTATAAAGCTCGCGACTCCGAGGTGCCGGACTCCCTGCCGGACTCCGAACCTCCTGCGCCCCTGCCAATCGAATCTGATTGGGCGCCGATCATGGAGTTCACCACTGCGGACATCTTTCAGCACTCTCCCTTATGCGACATCCTAAAATCGCTAAAGCATCTCTCGCTATCTGGAGAGCCCTGGCCGGACTACGGCCAGGATGGTTGGGATGCGGACGACGAAGAAATTCAAAGCCCACCCACCACCCACTTTGTATCCACTGTCGACGATCTTACCGACATGCTAGACTACGACTCCGAAGACATCGACGGTATGGACGACGATGCTGGAGACGATCAAGAACCAGCGCCTACAGGGCACTGGAAGACCACCTCGTCATACGAGATATACATGGTGGACACCCCAAAAGATGGGGACGATGAAGAAGCAGCGGAGGCAGATTCCTCAAAGAAACAGCCCAAGCGCCGACGTCAACGGCGCCGCTCTAAATCCCGCCACAGCAAGAATGGAGATTCCGGCACCGGAGATAATAACACCCCAGAGAGTGCCGAAGACAACCCCCTCTAGCAAGATTCAGCGCAAGAGGATGCAGAAGCAAGCCCTCACGAGAGAGCGGCAGACGAAGAGGTCGAGGATGATAATTACATACCTCCCTCCGGAGACGAGGCAAGCCTCGACGACGATGAATTCGTCGTGCCTGAGGATCCCGTCGAACAAGAGCGTTTCAGACGCAGGCTAATGGCCACAACAAATAGCCTAAAGAAAAAGCAGCAACAACTTCAAGCTGATCAAGACCTGCTGGCCCACAGATGGACCGAGGTCCTCGCGGCCGAAGAGTATGAACTCGAACGCCCCTCCAAAAGCTACCCAAAACGCAAGTTGCTCCCCCGACTAGAGGAGGAAGCATACAAACCTTCATCACCAGTGCACAATACGGCAGACCGACCACCTCGTGGCCGCGACAGAGAGGCATCTAGGCCCTCCACCAGAAACGTACCCCGGCATCGCTCAAAAAGTACGAAGCCACGGGGGAACGCGCCGGACTTGCGGGATATATTGGAGGACAAGGCAAGACAATCCAGATCTATCTATGGATCACATGGGCGCCCCACGACCCACGACGAATACTGTCGCACCGGATACAGCAACTCCAGTCGGGCCGAACACAGTAGACAACGCTCTCTTGAGCTACGTCGTGACATTGCTCAATACAGAGGCGCCACACACCCACTATGCTTCACAGACGAAGTAATGGATCATCAAATCCCTGAAGGGTTTAAACCCGTCAACATTGAATCCTATGATGGCACAACAGACCCCGCGGTTTGGATCGAGGATTATCTCCTTCATATCCATATGGCCCGCGGCGATGATCTCCACGCCATCAAATATCTCCCGCTCAAGCTTAAAGGACCAGCTCGGCATTGGCTCAACAGCCTGCCCGCAGAGTCAATTGGGTGTTGGGAGGACCTGGAAGCCGCATTCCTCGACAACTTCCAGGGAACATATGTGCGACCACCAGACACCGATGACCTAAGCCACATAATTCAGCAGCCAGATGAATCGGCCAGACAGTTCTGGACATGGTTCTTAACCAAGAAAAATCAAATTGTCGACTGTCCGGATGCAGAGGCCCTCGCAACCTTCAAACATAACATCCGCGACGAGTGGCTAGCCCGGCACCTAGGACAGGAAAAGCCGAAATTCATGGCAGCCCTCACATCACTAATGACCCACTTCTGTGCGGGAGAGGACAGCTGGCTAGCTCGAAGCAACAACCTCAGCAAAAATGCTGGCAGTCCGGATACCAAGGACCACAATGGCAGCTCGCGTCGAAACAAAAACAAACGCCGCGTTAACGGCGATAACAATGAGGATACGACAGTTAACGCCGGATTCAGAGGCCCTAAACCCGGTCAACGGAAGAAGCCATTCAAAAGAACTACTCCGGGTCCGTCCAATTTGGACCGAATACTCGACCGCTCATGCCAGATACATGGCACCCCCGAAAAGCCAGCTAACCACACCAACAGAGATTGTTGGGTGTTTAAGCAGGCAGGCATGTTAATTGCCGAAAACAATGACAAGGGGCTGCACAGCGACGACGAGGAAGAGACCCAGCCGCCGAACAGTAGAGGACAGAAGGGTTTCCCCCCACAAGTGCGGACGGTAAACATGATATATGCAACCCATATACCCAAGAGGGAGCGGAAGCGTGCACTAAGGGACGTATATGCGATGGAGCCAGTCGCCCCGAAGTTCAATCCATGGTCCGCTTGCCCGATCACTTTCGATCGAAGAGACCATCCGACCAGTATCCGCCATGGCGGATTCGCCGCATTGGTTTTAGACCCAATCGTCGATTGGATTTCATCTCATGAGAGTCCTGATGGACGGCGGCAGTAGCCTGAACCTACTTTATCAGGATACAGTGCGCAAGATGGGCATAGACCCCTCGAGGATTAAACCTACAAAGACGACCTTCAAAGGCGTCATACCAGGTGTTGTAGCCAATTGTACAGGCTCAGTCACACTGGAAGTGGTCTTCGGATCCCCGGATAATTTTCGAAGTGAGGAGTTAATCTTCGACATAGCCCCGTTCCACAGCGGCTATCACGCTCTGCTCGGACGAACCGCGTTCGCAAAGTTCAACGCGGTGCTGCATTATGAATACCTAAAGCTCAAGATGCCAGGCCCTCATGGAGTCATAAGGGTCAACGGAAATACGGAACGCTCCCTCCGAACGGAGGAACATACAGCGGCTCTCGCGGCAGAAGTACAGAGCAGCCTTCTAAGGCAATTTTCGAGTCCGGCCGTTAAACGACTGGACACGGCCAAACGCGCCCGGAGCAACATCAATCAAGACCACCTGGCACATTCCGAGCACGTGTAGCAATGCGGCCCCAACCCCAACCCTTGTATGATTGCAAGACGAGCTCTCCGCGTACATCATTACGCTCTGGAGATACCATGGGCATAGGGGGAGGGGCACGACCACAACAGACCCAGAGTGCGGCTCGACCACACCAGGGGCTCCCAAGTGTGTCGCTCTTTTTATTTTTATTTTCCTTCTTTTTATACACAGGACTCCGTTTACAAGAGGTCCTGTCCAGCAGTAGATTGGCCGAACTCACGATGCAACAGCCAGGGAGGAACAAGGGCTACGACGAACACTCAGGTGGTCTCCATTATGAGCATTAAATCTGTTTATTACAACATTCCGCAGCCCACCCCTGGAGGGGGACATGTTTAAAATAGTCCACTCCCTTGCTTAGCGCACTATTTGTATCGTTCTGCACTCATGGCAGAATTCCCTGAATAAACAATGCATCATTTTTTCGCTTATAATTGCATTCCTTTGTTTATATATATGTTCATTTATGACATCTTGCATCCGTACAATTTGGTACGGCCGAATACACCAGGGGCTTACGTTCCCCGCATTATGGTGTGATAAGTCCGAACACTTTCACAAGTGCAGCACCCCGAACTTATAGCATTATATGAATCGGCTCCGAATCATGTCTTGGGTCAATAGTTGGGTTTGCCCGGCTCCCATGTTTTGGTACCTTACGTTCCGTTCTGTCGTCTAAGGTAGCACTGGGAGAACCACTGCGATTGCGCCCCGGTTGAGCTGGGCGAGCGCCTCAGTGGAGAAAGCTAAAACTGACTGTCATGATAAGGCGAGAGACTGGTCGCTGTTCGAGAGTCCCTAAAGACTTATGCCGCTTCGAGCGAAGAATCGGATAATGTCCGGCCAAGGTGTGGATAGCGCCCCGAACTCGGTCTTCTGAATACTAGGGGCTTCGCCGAAATTTAAAATTATAGAATTCTATGGCTAAGTGAGAGTGTTCAAGCATTATAAATCCGGTTGCCTTGTTCGTTGTGTTGAGCGCCTCCCTAGATGGACCCAAAAATGGGAACAAGAGTGCTCAAGTTTATCCCGAACACCCCAGCACTCGTGGCATGGGGGCTGAAGCCGATGACTTGCCATCTCTCAAATTTAATAAACGGCCGCATAGAAGGTAATATTTTAAATCAATAAGCGTTGCTTAGCGCATATGAACAATGTTTTCAGCGCACAGGATAACACATGGCGAGTCTATTCAATAATTACATCTCTGGGGCACTCATCCGCAATCTTGCGGGCACCCTTCAGGACAGTCTTATAGTACATCTCGGGCGTACGATACTCTTTGCCCGGCGGCGGCGCGTCCGTCAGGAGCCTCTCTGCATCCAGCCTGCCCCAGTGCACCTTTGCGCGGGCAAGGGCCCGACGGGCACCTTCAATACAGGCGAAGCGCTTGATGACCTCCACCCAGGGGCACGCATCCACCAGCTGCCGCACAAGGCCGAAGTAGCTCCTAGGCATGGCCTCTCCAGGCCACAGCCGTACTATGAGGCCCTTCATGGCCTGCTCGGCTACTTTGTGGAGCTCGACCAGCTGCTTCAGCTGGTCGCTAGGGGGCAGCGGATGTCCGGCCTCACCGTACTGAGACCAGAAGACCTTCTCCGTCGAGCTCCCCTCCTCAGCCCGGTAGAATGCAGCGGCATCGGACATGCTGCGAGGCAGATCTGCAAACGCCCCTGGAGAGCTCCGAATTCGGGTAAGTAACAGGTAATTTACATTCACATGCTTGCTTTGCATGAAAAATGCCTTACCCGCCGCTATCTTCTTCACCGCCTCAATCTCCTGGAGGGACTTATGGGCCTCGGCCTTGGCGGCTTTGGCACTTTCGAGAGCCGAGGCAAGCTCGGACTCTCGAGTCTTTGAGTCGCGCTCCAAACTCTCATGCTTTTCCATGAGAGCTTGGAGCTCTTGCCGCACCTCCGCCACCCGCGCCTCCTGCTTCTCTCGCTCTGCCCGTTCCGCGGCCGCATTGCGTTCGGCCATGGACACAGCCTCCTTCAGGGTTGCCACCTCGTTCGTGGCCCCTGCAGTACCCACGTTATCCTTGTTATTTTTATTGCAACCTAAATCCTTTTCTGTAAGGTACAAATTTCAAAGTGGTGTTACTCACCTTCTTTGTCCTCGAGCTGCTTCTTGGCACGGCCGAGCTCTTGCTCAGACCGCTCGAGGTCCTGCTTCAAAGCACCGACCTCTGCAGTCAGTGCGGTAGAGGTCAGCAGCGCAGCCTGCAAACCCATATTGACATAATTTTTAGCACTCCTGCGTATATCTTTTTTAGATCCTCAATCCAGTTTTTCTTTCCGAACACCGAACCGAGCATCAGGGGCTACTGTCTATGCGGTATTACATTGCATATTTTTAACTTCTTACCTCAAAGCCTGTTAGAAGGCTACTGCAGGCTTCGGTCAGCCCGCTCTTGGCGAGCTGAACCTTCTGAATCACCGCACTCATAATAGTGCGGTGTTCTTCCTCGATGGAAGCGCCTTTGAGCACCTCCAACAAGTTGTCCCGCGCCTCCGGTTGGACGGAGGCCGCCGGCGTCACGGTCTTGCCCTTCTTGTGAAGGGGCCGCCGGCCGGACTCCGGAACCACTACGGGTTCCGGCGTGGAGTCCGGTGCAAAGTCCGGGAGGCTGCCTTGTGGCGCCTCCGGAGCCTCCTCCTGATGGGTCCCTTCTCGGGATCCCACCTCGGCGTCCTCAGCATCGCGAGGGGTGGAGGCAGTCGGGATGGAGTCTACATCCGACGGAGCCAACGACCCGCTCGATGAAGCGGGGAGATCATCATCGGCCGGACTGCAGGCAGCGTGCGGCATTAGAAGGACACTATGTGACACAAAAGGGAAATCATAAATCATTCAAGAATCTGGATACTTATGATCTTGCCGGAGGCCTGGCCCTTGAGGGCCACTCTTCGTCGCCAACGTTGGCGTTGGCGGAGCTGTCCGGGGGAACAGTTCTTCCCCTCTTGGACCCTTCGGCCTCCCCTGTCGGGGAAGCCTTCCTCTTCCTCTCTCCTTCCTCTAGGAGAGAGTCCTCTTTCTCCTCCTCGTCTTCGGGGTAGGAGTCTGCCTCAGAGCCATCGGACGATGAGTCCGATATCACCTGGCGCTGGGAACTTCTTCGGGTTCCCGTGGCCTCCTTTTTGGCCTTCTTCTCCGGCACCACATAAAGTTCTGGGACCAACAACCCCGTCAAGCGGGCATCCGCTGGGTCTTCGGGAAGGGGAGCCAGACAGTCTACCTGTCCGGACGTCCTCTGCCAGTCCTGTCAAAGGCATTGAGAGTTTTAGATCCCACATAGAGTCAAACTATGAAAGGAAACAACTGTCCCATAGAGGATAACGAAGCTTACCTCACCGGCCGGGCGCTTGGTGCTGAATCCGCGATCTTCAGTTGCGGCCGCGGGGGCTTCTCCGCCCTTGAACAGCACCCTCCAGACGGCTTCGTACGTCGTGTCGAAGAGCCCGCTCAGAGTCCGGTGCTGCGCCGGATCGAACTCCCACAGGTTGAAGGCCCATTGTTGGCAGGGGAGGATCCGACGGATGAGCATGACCTGGATCACATTGACAAGCCTAAGCTTCTTGTTCACCAGGGTCTGAAGACAGGACTGGAGCCCTGTCAGCTCCTCCGAACTGCCCCATAGCAAGCCCTTCTCTTTCCAGGAGGTGAGCTGCATAGGGATACCAGATCTGAACTCGGGGGCCGCTGCCCACTTAGGGTCGCGCGGCTCGGTGATGTAGAACCACCCTGATTGCCACCCCTTGACGGACTCCACGAAGGCCCCTTCGAGCCAGATGATGTTGGGCATCTTGCCCAACATGGCGCCTCCGCACTCTGCTTGAGTGCCCTTCACCACCTTCGGCTTGACATTGAAGGTCTTGAGCCACAAACCGAAGTGGGGCTGGATGCAGAGGAAGGCCTCGCACACGACGATAAACGCCGAGATGTTGAGGACGAAGTTTGGCGCCAGATCGTGGAAATCCAGGCCGTAATAGTACATGAGTCCCCGGACAAAGGGATGTAACGGGAAGCCCAGTCCGCTGAGGAAGTGGGGAAGGAATACGACCCTCTCATGGGGCCTGGGGGTGGGGATGAGCTGCCCCTTGTCGGGCAGCCGGTGCGCGATGTCGCTGGAAAGGTATCCGGCGCTGCGCAGTTTTGCGATGTGCTCCTCCGTAATGGAGGAGGCCATCCACTTGCCTCCCACTCCGGACATGATTGGAGAAGGTTGAGACAAGATGTGCGGGCTTGGGCGCTGGAGCTCGAGTGCGCGGAGATGGATAAGCAAAGGAGGAAGAAGGCGTAGGTAAAAAAGGGTGGATCCTTATCCCCTTATATATGGGCGGACGAAGACTATGCGTCCCCACAGGCCTGGTAAAACTCGCTTATCTCCCAAGCGCCACCATCAATGGCGCGGTTGGGTTACCCACGTCCGTATTGATGAGAATCCCGAAATAAGGGGAGCACGATCTCTGCTTCGACAAGACGTGCCAAGGAAACCGCTTCGCTAAACGCGCTGAGGTGGTATAATAAAAAACGATTCAAGTAAAGGCTTGGTAGTGGTGTGACGTCATACTACAAAATACGTCAGCAGATTGAACTTGTGTACATAATATTCTCTCTACGGGGAAATGTGGAAATTATTTTGCAGAGCCGGACACTATCCTGGTGTTCACAATCTTCTATGAATTATTCAGAGGAGGAACCCGCCTTGCAATGCCGAACAATATGCGCGCCGGACTCATCATCATTGAAGCCTGGTTCAGGGGCTACTGAGGGAGTCCTGGACTAGGGGGTGTCCGGATAGCCGGACTATCATCGTCAGCCGGACTCCAAGACTATGAAGATACAAGATTGAAGACTTCGTCCCGTGTTCGGATGGAACTTTCCTTGGCGTGGAAGGCAAGCTTGGCGATACGGATATGTAGATCTCCTACCATTGTAACCGACTCTGTGTAACCCTAGCCCTCCCCGGTGTCTATATAAACCGAAGGGTTTTAGTCCGTAGGACAACAACCATTACAACAATCATACCATAGGCTAGCTTCTAGGGTTTAGCCTCCTTGATCTCGTGGTAGATCCACTCTTATACTACCCATATCATCAATATCAATCAAGCAGGAGTAGGGTTTTACCTCCATCGAGAGGGCCCGAACCTGGGTAAAAACATCGTGTCCCTTGTCTCCTGTTACCATCCGCCTAGACGCACAGTTCGGGACCCCCTACCTGAGATCCGCCGGTTTTGACACCACAAGCACCGACATCTAGCAATGAGTGTGTGTAAGCATGAATGTAATGTCGGTGAGAAATACGTACTCCCCCAAGCTTAGGCTTTTGGCCTAAGTTGGTCTATTGCCAGGGATGGCCTGGCGGATATCCGTAGGTGAAGCTGGGGTCGTAGTGTGACGCAGAATAGTTGGGATCATAATGTGATGAAGAGGACTCTGATTGCCACTGGCTGGCAACCGCCTCAGGATCCCAAGAATAAACAGACATTCGTGGCGGCTCATCATGTGGCTCTGGCTCCGGGGCTGGTGTAGGATTCTGATAGGCTTGAACAGCCGCCCACGGAACAATGTGAGGCTCTGCATACAAGTTAAACAAAGAAGGAGCAGGCAAAGTAATAGTCTCAGGGTGATGTTTATCAAAGTACAATTTATATTTAAGCGCCCCTTCCCGATTCTTAACAAGAAAATCATGTGCTATCATACTCTTATAATCTAAATAAGCATGGGGCAGCGCTGTTTCTTCTTTCTCCTCGTGCCTAATAGGTATCTCAAAATATTCAGCTAGGCGCGAAGCATAAATGCCTCCAAATATGGGCCCCTTAGTACGGTTCGTACTTAACCGTCTAGCAACAATTCCACCCATACTAACAGAGTTATTGTGGTATAAACCATGGAAAAAATGATAATATCAGGAATACTAAGGTTCCTATAGTTCCCGCGACCAATCAAGCAACGACTAGCAAATAAGGCAAAGTAGCGTAAAACAGGAAAATGTATGCTAGTAATTCTTGCATCAGAAACCTTCCTGGTTTCTCCCATAGTGAAAGTGTTAATAAAAGCTTCCACTTAATTACGGTGTGGTTCATCTAAACAACCCTCAAAAGGTATTTTGCAAACCTCACAAAATGCAGCTAATGTCATCTCCTTAACAACATCATATAAATGGAACTCTACTGTTGGAGGTGATTTCTTAGGGAAAAAGCAGAAGTTCTGCACAAAAGTATTTGTGAGTAAGAGATACTGATGACGTTGGTCGCGGAGGAAGTTGGTGAGGCCGGCGTTCACAATTAATAGATAGAAATCCTCATAAATCCCGTCACTCCTCAAGAAGTCATTGGAAGGCCATTCACACGGCCAGACCTCCGCGGTGCGAGGCAAATTAAATTTGGGCTTCTGCTCTTCTTCCTTTTGTTTTTCCTTAGAGCTTCGGCTCGACGAGCCCCTCAAAAGTCTCTTCATTATTTCTAAAACAATCTGAAATTTTTAGTAACTTCAAATAAAAGTGAACCAACTTCAATAAAATTGATAGTAACAACTCCCACAAGTGCCTAGAGCCTATATAAAGCATTGGGACTACTTGGAACCATATAAATTTGACATGCAAGCTCAAGAACATGGTCA
This sequence comes from Triticum dicoccoides, assembly GCF_002162155.2. Classification (NCBI taxonomy): domain Eukaryota; kingdom Viridiplantae; phylum Streptophyta; class Magnoliopsida; order Poales; family Poaceae; genus Triticum; species Triticum dicoccoides. The sequence goes on from NC_041383.1 coordinate 177,929,676, forward strand.
CCTATGCAGCACAATTTTGCAATGAATAAAGCACTAGAACAAAAACTAATTGGACCAATGGAGGAGTCACATACCAAGGAACAATCTCCCCAAGCAGTTTTTCGAGAGGTGATTTGAGCAAGAAGATCAAAAATCACAGCAACGGGGGCTGGAACTCGTGCTTGAGTTGTTTTTTCGTGTTTGTGTGAGGCAGAGGAAGAAGATGGGTGCAGGAATAAGTGGAGGAGGGCCACAGTGGGCCCATGGGGCAGGGGGGGCGCGCCCAGGGGGGTAGGGCGCGCCCTCCACCCTCGTGGCCAGGTGGCAGCTCCCCCCGTGGTAATTTTTGCACAGTAAATTCTCAAATATTCCCGAAAAATCATATTAAATTGGCATGGCATTCTGAGGACTTTTATTTTCGGGATATTTTTATATTGCACGGATAAGTCAGGAAACAGACAGAAAAATATTATTTTACTTTATTTCTACTAAATAACAGAAAATATAAAGAGGGTACAGAAGGTTGTGCTTCTAGTTTCATCCATCTCGTGATCATCAAAATGAATCCACTAACAAGGTTGATCAAGTCTTGTTAACAAACTCATTCCGAATAATCCCGGAACCGGAGAAATTTCGAATGACACTAAGTTACCTCAACGGGGATATGAAAATCCCCAACAATAAGAATATCATACTTTTTCTTGACAGTAGGGAGAGGGAATTCAAAACCTCCAAATATAATCGATGGGATTTTTCCAATAGAGTTGATGCTATAAACTTGAGGTTGTTTCCTCAGAAAGTGTACCGTATGCTCATTACCATTAACATGAAAAGTGACATTGCCTTTGTTGCAATCAATAACAGCCCCTGCAGTATTAAGGAAAGGTCTTCCAAGAATAATAGACATACTATCATCCTTGGGAATATCAAGAATAACAAAGTCCGTTAAAATAGTAATGTTTGCAACCACAACACGCACTTCCTCACAAATACTGACAGGTATAGCAGTTGATTTATCAGCCATTTGCAAAGATATTTCAGTAGGTGTCAACTTATTCAAGTCAAGTCTACGATATAAAGAGAGAGGCATAACACTAACACCGGCTCCAAGATCACATAAAGCAGTTTTAACATAATTTCTTTTAATGGAGCATGGTATAGTAGGCACTCTGGGATCTCCAAGTTTCTTTGGTATTCCACCCTTAAAAGTATAATTAGCAAGCATGGTGGAAATTTCAGCTTCAGGTATCTTTCTTTTATTAGTAATGATATCCTTCATGTACTTAGCATAAGGATTTGTTTTGAGAACATCAGTTAATCGCATACGTAAAAATATGGGTCTAATCATTTCAGCAAAGCGCTCAAAATCCTCATCATCCTTTTTCTTGGATGGTTTAGGAGGAAAAGGCATGGGTTTCTGAACCCATGGTTCCCTTTCTTTACCGTGTTTCCTAGTAACGAAGTCTCTTTTATCATAACGTTGATTCTTTGATTGTGGGTTATCAAGATCAACAGCAGGTTCAACTTCTACATCATTATCATTACTAGGTTGAGCATCATCATGAACATTATCATTAACATTTCCACTAGGTTCATGTTCATTACCAGATTGTGTTTCAGCATCAGACATAGAGATATCGTTTGGATTATCAGGTGGTTCAGCAATAGGTTCTCTAGAAGTTTGCACAGTTCTATCATTTTTCTTTTTCTTCCTCTTAGAAGAACTAGGTATATCAATGTTGTTTCTCTGAGAATCTTGCTCGATTCTCTTAGGGTGGCCTTCAGGATACAAAGGTTCCTGATTCATTCTACCAGTTCTAGTAGCCACTCTAACAGCATAATCATTTTTCTTACTATTCATTTCATCAAGCATTTCTTTCTGAGCTTTAAGTACTTGTTCTACTTGAGTGGTAACCATAGAAGCATGTTTGCTAACAAGTTTATGTTCACCTCTAATATCAGCCATATAATCACCCAAGCATTTAATCATAAAGGTATTCTGTTTTAATTGTCTACCAAAATAAGCATTAAAGTCATCTTGCTTAAACATAAAGTCATCAAACTCATCCAAGCACTGACTAGCAATTTTAGTAGGAGGGACTTCAGCTTTATCATATCTATAGAGAGAATTTACCTTTACTACCTGTGTCGGGATATCGGGAGGTTCTTCAGTAAATAAGTAATTGAGATCATATACTTCTTCAATAGGCGGTAAATTAAGACCATGTATTTCTTCAATAGGAGGTAAATTCTTAACATCTTCAGCTTTAATACCTTTTTCTTTCATAGATTTCTTTGCCTCTTGCATATCTTCGGGACTGAGAAATAGAACACCTCTCTTCCTCGGAGTTGGTTTAGGAATAGGCTCAGTAATTGGCTCAGGAGTTGGCTCAGGAGTTGGCTCAGGAGGTGCCCAATTATTTTCATTTGCCAACATATTATTCAATAAAATTTCAGCGTCATCCGGTGTTCTTTCCCTGAAAAGAGAACCAGCACAACTATCCAGGTAATCTCTGGAAGCATCAGTTAGTCCATTATAAAAGATATCAAATATTTCAGGTTTCTTAAGAGGATGACCAGGCAAAGCATTAAGTAATTTGAGAAGCCTCCCCCAAGCTTGTGGGAGACTCTCTTCTTCAATTTGCACAAAATTGTATATTTCCCTCAAAGCCGCTTGTTTCTTATGAGCAGGGAAATATTTAGCAGAGAAGTAATAAATCATATCCCGGGGACTTTGCACACAACCAGGATCAAGAGAATTAAACCATTTCTTAGCATCACCCTTTAATGAGAACGGAAATATTTTGAGTAAATAAAGGTGGCGCGATCTCTGATTATTAGTAAACAGGCCAGCTATATCATCTAACTTACGAAGATATGCCACAACAGTTTCAGATTCATAGCCATAAAAAGGATCAGATTCAACCAAAGTAATTATATCTGGATCGACAAAAAAATCATAATAATCCTGATCAGGAACACAGATAGGTGAAGTAGCAAAAGCAGGGTCGGGTCTCATCCTACCTCTAAAAGATTCTTTACTCCACTTAAGTAGCAACCTCTTACGTTCAAGACTATCCTGGCAAGCAAGAATAGCTTCAATAGATTCAACATTAAAAAGATAACCCTCAGGAATAGCATGCATAGGTTCATCATCACTCATATCATCGTGTTCAGGTTCAATAATTTCTCTTTCTCTAGACCTAGCAATTTGCTCATCAATATATTCACCAAGTGGCACAGTAGTATCAAGCATAGAAGTAGTTTCATCATAAGTATCATGCATAGAAGAAGTGGCATCATCAATAACATGCGACATATCAGAATCAATAGCAGTAGTAGGTTTAGGTGTACTCATAACAGAAGGAGAATCTAGTGCAAGGCTAGATGGCAATCCCTTACCTCCCCTCGTAGTTGAGGGCAAAATAGTAGTTCGATCATCTTTCAAGTTCTTCATAGTGTCCAGCAGATATAAATCCCAAGTGACTCAAAGAATAGAGCTATGCTCCCCGGCAACGGCGCCAGAAAAAGGTCTTGATAACCCACAAGTATAGGGGATCGCAACAGTTTTCGAGGGTAGAGTATTCAACCCAAATTTATTGATTCGACACAAGGGGAGCCAAAGAATATTCTCAAGTATTAGCAGCTGAGTTGTCAATTCAACCACACCTGGAAACTACTATCTGCAGCAAAGTGTTTAGTAGCAAAGTAATATGATAGTGGTGGTAACTGTAACAAAAGTAAAGACAACAAAAGTAATGTTTTTGGTATTTTGTAGTGATTGTAACAGTAGCAACAGAAAAGTAAATAAGCGTAAACCAGTATATGGAAAACTCGTAGGCACCAGATTAGTGATGGTTAATTATGCCGGATGTGGTTCATCATGTAACAGTCATAACATAGGGTGACATAGAACTAGCTCTAGTTCATCAATGTAATGTAGGCATGTATTCCGTATATAGTCATACGTGCTTATGGAAAAGAACTTGCATGACATCTTTTGTCCTACCCTCCCGTGGCAGCGGGGTCCTATTGGAAACTAAGGGATATTAAGGCCTCCTTTTAATAGAGAACCGGAACAAAGCATTAGCACATAGTGAATACATGAACTCCTCAAACTACGGTCATCACCGGGAGTGGTCCTGATTATTGTCACTTCGGGGTTGCCGGATCATAACACATAGTAGGTGACTATAGACTTGCAAGATAGGATCTAGAACACACATATATTCATGAAAACATAATAGGTTCAGATCTGAAATCATGGCACTCGGGCCCTAGTGACAAGCATTAAGCATAGCAAAGTCATAGCAACATCAATCTCAGAACATAATGGATACTAGGGATCAAACCCTAACAAAACTAACTCGATTACATGATAAATCTCATCCAACCCATCACCGTCCAGCAAGCCTACGATGCAATTACTCACGCACAGCGGTGAGCATCATGAAATTGGTGATGGAGGATGGTTGATGATGACGACAGCGACGAATCCCCCTCTCCGGAGCCCCGAACGGACTCCAGATCAGCCCTCCCGAGAGAGATTAGGGCTTGGCGGCGACTCCGTATCGTAAAACGTGATGAAACTTTCTCTCTGATTTTCCCCCCCGAAAGCCAATATATGGAGTTGGAGTTGGTGTCGGAGGGCAACCAGGGGGCCCACGAGGTAGGGGGCGCGCCTAGGGGGGAGGGGCGCGCCCCCCACCCTCGTGAGCAGGGTGTGGGCCCCCTGGTCTTCATCTTTTGCGTGGATTTTTCTTTATTTTTTCTTAGGTGTTCCGTGGAGTTTCAGGACATTCCGAGAATTTTTATTTTCTGCACAAAAAACAACACCATGGCAGTTCTGCTGAAAACAGCGTCAGTCCGGGTTAGTTCCATGCAAATCCTACAAGTTAGAGTCCAAAACAAGGGCAAAATTGTTTGGAAAAGTAGATACGACGGAGACGTATCAACCTACTATGTGTTATGATCCGGCAAACCCTGGAGTGACAATAGTCGGGACACTTCCCGGTGATGATAGTAGTTTGAGGAGTTCATGTATTCACTAAGTGCTAATGATTTGGTCCGGTACTCTATTAAAAGGAGGCCTTAATATCCCTTAGTTTCCATTAGGACCCCACTGCCACGGGAGGGTAGGACAAAAGATGTCATGCAAGTTCTTTTCCATAAGCACGTATGACTATATTCAGAATACATGCCTACATTATATTGATGAACTGGAGCAAGTCCCATGTCATCCTATGTTATAACTGTTGCATGATGAATTGCATCCGATATAATTATCCATCATTGATCCATTGCCTATGAGCTTTTCACATATTGATCCTTGCTAAGTTACTTCTCCGTTGCCACTGTTACGATTACTACAAAACTGCTACTGTTACTTTTTGCCACCGTTATCGTTATTTCCATACTACTTTTCTACTAAATACTTTGCTGCAGATATTAAGTCTTTTAGGTGTGGTTGAATTGACAACTCAGCTGCTAATACTTGAGAATATTCTCTGGCTCCCCTTGTGTCGAATCAATAAATTTGGGTTGAATACTCTACCCTCGAAAATTGTTGCGATCCCCTATACTTATGGGTTATCAGCAATACACATGTGGGAGATTGTATACAAAAGTTTTCAAAGTTTTTCATGCTGTGGAAATTCGTATTTTGAAAACAAGATCCGTGGAGCTCGGCCTCCAGAAGCACTCACTCATGCGAACCTGCCCAATGTGGCCCTTCGGTGGATGACGCGCAGATCCAGAATACCGGAGATGGACAATACCAAAGTTTGATGGCATTGTGGCTTAGGGCATGTATAATGATGCTTTCTTAGGAGTGACACGTAGGATAAATGATGAGGTGGAGGAGAGAGAACTCGTAAGAAAAGGCTCGTCTTCTCTTATTTAAGAGAAGACAAGAGATGATCTCTTAGCACAATATGTCTCACCACGTTTTTAGGAATAGCTAGTTATTGAAGATAAGGCTAAGAAACGACCCATTGTAGCCATCTTTTTTTGTCATCTCTAAATTACATGCAAGACTTAAGATAAGACTATCTTATCAACCATTGTACATGCGCTTACACCACATAGCAGACATGGAGGGTTTGGAATGATAGTATCTTCAACCTTTGGCACTGACGTGTACCATGTTCGGAATCAAAGAATCTATTCGCAAATGAGAGAAAACTTTTGCTAGCGGAGTTCGTGATGATGGCGGCTAAGAGCATATATAGTCATACTTGGTAAATTTGACCTCTTATACATCCGTGGACGCACCATGCATGCTGATACGTCTCCAACGTATCTATAATTTTTGATTGCTCCATGCTACTTTATCTACTGTTTTGGATTATATTGGGCTTTATTTTCCACTTCTATATTACTTTTGGGACTCACGTATTAACCGGAGGCCCAGCCTAGAATTGCTGTTTTTTGCCTTTTTTAGTATTTCGAAGAAACAAAATATCAAACGGAGTCCAAACGGAATGAAACCTTCGGGATCGTGATTTTCCAACCGAACGTGATCCAGGAGACTTGGACCCTACTCTAAGAAGTCTCCGAGGAGGTCACGAGGGTGGAGGGCGCTCCCCCTGGGCGTGCCCCCCTACCTCGTGGGCCCCTCGGAGCTCCACCGACGTACTCCTTCCTCCTATATATAACTACATATCCCCGAACGATCAGAACAGGAGCCAAAAACCTAATTCCACTGCCACAACCTTCTGTATCCACGAGATCCCATCTTGGGGCCTGTTCTGGAGCTCTGCCGGAGGGGGCATCCACCATGGAGGGCTTCTACATCATCACCATTGCCCCTCCGATGAAGTGTGAGTAGTTTACTTCAGACATTCGGGTCCATAGCTAGTAGCTAGATGGATTCTTCTCTCTTTTTGGATCTCAATACAATGTTCTCCCCCTCTCTCGTGGAGATCTATTCGATGTAATCTTCTTTTTGCGGTGTGTTTGTTGAGACCGATGAATTGTGGATTTATGATCCAGTATTATCTATGGAAAATATTTGATTCTTCTCTGAATTCTTTTATGTATGATTGAGTTATCTTTGCAAGTCTCTTCGAATTATCCTTTTTGGTTTGGCCAACTAGATTGGTAGTTCTTGTAATGGGAGAAGTGCTTAGCTTTGGGTTCAATATTGCGGTGTCCTTACTCAGTGACAGAAAGAGTTGCAAGGCACGTATTGTATTGTTGCCATCGAGGATAACAAGATGGGGTTTTTATCATATTGCATGAATTTATCCCTCTACATCATGTCATCTTGCTTACGGCGTTACTCTGTTTTTACTTAATACTCTAGATGCATGCTGGATAGCGGTCGATGAGTGGAGTAATAGTAGTAGATGCAGAATCCTTTCGATCTACTTGTTTTGGACGTGATGCCTATATACATGATCATTGCCTAGATATACTCATAACTATGCTCAATTCTGTCAATTGCTCAACAGTAATTTGTTCACCCACCGTAGAATACTTATGCTCTTGAGAGAAGCCTCTAGTGAAACCTATGGCCCCCGGGTCTATTCTCATCATATCAATCTATATCACTTTATTTACTTGCTTTGTTTTTACTTTACCTTTACTTTTTACTTTGCATCTATCTATCAAAAATACCAAAAATATTATCTCTATCAGATCTCACTCTCGTAAGTGACTGTGAAGGAATTGACAACCCCTAAGCGTTGGTTGCGAGTTGCTATCGTTTTGTGTAGGTACGAGGGACTTGTGCGTGGTCTCCTACTAGATTGATACCTTGGTTCTCAAAAACTGAGGGAAATACTTACGCTACTTTACTGCATCATCCTCTCCTCTTCGGGAAAATCCAACGCAGTGCTCAAGAGGTAGCAAGAAGAATTTCTAGCGCCGTTGCCGGGGAGGCTCACGCAAGCAAGTCAACCATACCAAGTACCCATCTCAATCCCTATCTCTCGCATGACATTATTTGCCATTTGCCTCTCGTTTTCCTCTCCCCCACTTCACCCTTGCCGTTTTATTTGCCCTCTCTTTCCCAATCTCCTCCTCTCTTTCTCGTTTGCCTTTTTCCCTTTGCAATTCTGTTTGCTTGTGTGTTGGATTACTTGTTGCCTGGCACAAGATAATACCAAATTGTGTGATTTCTCGAATACCAATAATAATGATTTCCTTAGTACTCCAATTGCTCCTCTTAATAATGATGAGTCTTGTGAAATCAATACCGCTTTGTTGAATCTTGTTATGAAAGATCAATTCGCTGGCCTTCCTAGTGAAGATGCCGCTACTCATCTAAACAATTTTGTTGATTTGTGTGATATGCAAAAGAAGAAAGATACGGATAACAATATTGTCAAATTGAAATTATTTCCGTTTTCACTTAGAGATCGTGCTAAAGTTTGGTTTTCGTCTTTGCCTAAAAATAGTATTGATTCTTGGAACAAGTGCAAAGATGCTTTTATCTCTAAGTATTTTCCTCCCGCTAAGATTATCACTCTTAGGAACGATATCATGAATTTTAAACAACTTGATCATGAGCATGTTGCCCAATCTTGGGAAATAATGAAATTAATGCTTCACAATTGCCCTACTCATGGTTTGAATTTATGGATGATCATACAAATTTTTTATGCCGGATTGAATTTTGCTTCTAGAAATCTTTAGATTCGGCCGCGGGAGGCACTTTTATGGAAATTACGTTAGGAGATGCTACCAAATTGCTTGATAATATTATGGCTAATTATTCTCAATGGCACACCGAAAGATCTTCTAGTAAAAAAGTCCATGCTATAGAAGAAATCAATGTTTTGAGTGAAAAGATGGATGAACTTATGAAGATGTTTGCTCCTAAAAATACTCCTCTTGATCCCAATGATATGCCTTTATCTACTTTGCTTGAGAATAATAATGAATCTATGGATGTGAATTTTGTTGGTAGGAATAGTTTTGGAAACAACGCTTATAGAGGGAATTTTAATCCTAGGCCTTATCCTAGTAATCCTTCTAATCATTATGGAAATTCGTACAATAACTCTTATGGAAATTTTAATAATACGCCCTCTGAATTTGAGAGTAGTGTGAAAGAGTTTATGAATTCACAAAAAAATTTAATGCTTTGCTTGAAGAGAAATTGCTTAAAGTTGATGATTTGGCTAGGAACGTTGATAGAATTTCTCTTGAAATTGATTCTTTAAAGCTTAGATCTATTCCTCCTAAGCATGATATCAATGAGTCTCTCAAATCCATGAGAATTTCCATTGATCAGTGCAAGGAAAGAACCGCTAGGATGCGTGCTTCCAAAGATGCCTTTATTAAAGCGTGTTCTTCCAATCCCTATGAAAATCAAGATGAAGATCTAAAAGTTATTGATGTGTCCCCCATTAAATCTTTGTTTTGCAATATGAATCTTGATGAATCTAAAGATTATCTTCCTTTACCTAGAAGGCGTTCTAAGAATTCGGAGTTTCTAGATCTTGATGATGAAATTGATGAAAGTGGGATTGAAATAAATAAAAACCATGATGTTGCTAAACCCACTATTTTGGATCTCAAGGAATTTAATTATGAAAATTGCTCTTTGATTGGTTGTATTTCCTTGTTGCAATCCGTGCTAGAATCTCCTCATGCTTATAGTCAAAATAAGGCCTTTACCGAACACATTGTTGATGCTTTGATGCAATCTTATGAAGAAAAGCTTGAGTTGAAAGTTTCTATCCCTAGAAAACTCTATGATGAATGTGAACCTACTATAAAAATTAAAATTAAAGATTTTGAGTTTCATGCTTTGTGTGATTTGGGTGCTAGTGTCTCTACTATCCCCAAAACTTTATGTGATTTGCTAGATTTCCGTGATTTTGATGATTGCTCTCTAAACTTGCATCTTGCGGATTCCACTATTAAAAAACCTATGGGAAGAATTAATGATGTTCTTATTGTTACAAATAGGAATTATGTGCCCGTAGATTTTATCGTTCCTTGATATAGATTGCAACCTTTCATGTCCTATTATTCTTGGTAGACCTTTCGTTAGAACGATTGGTGCAATTATTGATATGAAGGAAGGGAATATTAGATTCCAATTTCCCTTAAAGAAGGGTATGGAACACTTCCCTAGAAATAAAATAAAATTAACATATGAATCTATTATGAGAGCCACTTATGGATTGCCTACCAAAGATGGCAATACCTAGATCTATCCTTGCTTTTATGCCTAGCTAGGGGCGTTAAACGATAGCGCTTGTTGGGAGGCAACCCAATTTTATTTTGTGTTTTTTTTTGCTTCTGTTTAGGAATAAATAATCCATCTACATTCTGTTTGGATATGGTTTTATGTTTTAATTAGTGTTTGTGCCAAGTAGGACCTATAGGATAACCTACGATGATAGTTGATCTGATTCTGCTGAAAAACAGAAACTTTGCGCACACGAATTTAGTTATGATAAATCACAGGAACGTGCTTTTGTGTTGATTCTTTTTGCTTCTGATCAATAAAAAAAATTTCCAGGACTTCCTATTTTGGTAGAATATTTCGAGTTCCAGAAGTTTGCGTTAGTTATAGATTGCTACAGACTGTTCTGTTTTTGACAGATTCTGTTTTTCGTGTGTTGTTTGCTTATTTTGATGAATCTATGGCTAGTAAATTAGTTTATAAACCATAGAGAAGTTGGAATACAGTAGGTTTAACACCAATATAAATAAAGAATGAGTTCATTACAGTACCTTGAAGTAGTCTTTTGTTTTCTTTCTCTAACGGAGCTCACGAGATTTCTGTTGAGTTTTGTGTTGTGAAGTTTTCAAGTTTTGGGTGAATTCTTTTGATGGATTATGGAACAAGGAGTGGCAAGAGCCTAAGCTTGGGGATGACCATGGCACCCCCAAGATAATCCAAGGACACCAAAAAGTCAAAGCTTGGGGATGCCCCGGAAGGCATCCCCTCTTTCGTCCACTTCCATCGGTAATTTACTTGGAGCTATATTTTTATTCACCAACATGATATGTGTTTTGCTTGGAGCGTCTTGTATTATTTGTGTCTTTGCTTGTTAGTCTACCACAATCATCCTTGCTGTAGACACCATTTGAGAGAGCCATACATGAATTGGAATTTGTTAGAATACTCTATGTGCTTCACTTATATCTTTTGAGCTTGATAGTTTTGCTCATAGTGCTTCACTTATATCTTTTGAGCGTGGTAATTTTTGCTCTAGTACTTCACTTAGATCTTTTAGAGCACGATGGTGGATTTGTTTTAAAGAAACTATTTGATCTCTCATGCTTAACTTAGATTATTTTGAGAGTCTTTAATAGCATGGTAATTTGCTTAATGTTAATATACTTGGTGTTCAAGATATGTGAAACTTTCTTTTGAGTGAATTGAATACTAAGATAAGTTTGATGCTTGATAATTGTTTTGAGATATGGAGGTGATAATATCAAAGTCGTGCTAGTTGGGTGATTATGAATTTGAGAAATACTTGTGTTGAAGTTTGCAAGTCCCGTAGCATGCACGTATGGTTAAAGTTGTGTAACAAATTTGAAACATGAAGTGTACCTGGCTTGTGCATCCTTATGAGTGGCGGTCGGGGACGAGCGATGGTCTTTTCCTACCAATCTATTCCCCTAGGAGCATGCGCGTAGTGCTTGAATTTTTGATGACTTCTAAATTTTTGCAATAAGTATATGAGTTCTTTTGACTAATGTTGACTCCATGGATTATACGCAGTCTCACCTTTCCACCTTTGCTAGCCCCTTCGGTACCGTGCATTGCCCTTTCTCACCTTGAGAGTTGGCACAAACTTCGCTGGTGCATCCAAACCCCGTGATACGATACACTCTATCACACATAAACCTCCTTATATCTTCCTCAAAACAGCCACCATACCTACCTATCATGGCATTTCCATAGCCATTCCAAGATATATTGCCATGCAACTTCCACCATCATCATCATGACATACATTACTTTTGTCATATTGCCATTGCATGATCTTGTAGTTGACATCATATTTGTGGCAAAGCCACCATGCATTATTTTCCATACATGTCACTCTTGATTCATTGCACCATCCCGGTACACCACCGAAGGCATTCATATAGAGTCATATCTTGTTCTAAGTTTCGAGTTGTAATCCTTGTGTTGTAATCAATAGAAGTGTGATGATCATCATTATTAGAGCATTGTCCCAAAAAAAGAGAAAGGCCAAAAAGAAAAAAAGAAAGGCCCAAAAAAATAAAAAAAATAAAAAGGGCAATGCTACTATCTCGTTTTCCACACTTGTGCTTCAAAGTAGCACCTTGTTCTTCATGTAGTGAGTCTCATATATTGTGCTTCAAAGTAGCACCTTGTTCCTCATGTAATGAGTCTCATAAGTTGTCTTTTTCATACTAGTGGGAATTTTTCATTATAGAACTTGGCTTGTATATTCCTACGATGTGATTCCTCAAATGCCCTAGGTCTTCGTGAGCAAGCGAGTTGGATGCACACCCACTAGTTTTCTTTTGTTGAGCATTCATAGCTCTAGTGCATCCGTTGCATGGCAATCCCTACTCACTCACATCGATATCTATTGATGGGCAACTCCATAGCCCGTTGATACGCCTAGTTGATGTGAGACTTTCTCCTTTTTTGTCTTCTCCACACAATCCCCATCATCATATTCTATTCCAGCCATAGTGCTATATCCATGGCTCACGCTCATGTATTGCGTGAAGGTTGAAAAAGTTTGAGATTATTTAAGTATGAAACAATTGCTTGGCTTGTCATCGGGGGTATAGAAGTTGGGAACATCTTTGTGTGACGAAAATGAAGCATAGCCTAACTATATGATTTTGTAGGGATGAACTTTCTTTTGCCATGTTATTTTGAGAAGACATGATTGCTTTGATTAGTATGCTTGAAGTATTATTATTTTTGTATCAATATGAACTTTTGTCTTGAATCTTTTGGATCTGAATATTCATATCACAATTAAGAAGATTTACATTGAAATTATGCCAAAGTATCACTCCACATCAAAAATTCTTTTTTATCATTTACCTACTCGAGGACGAGCAGGAATTAAGCTTGGGGATGCCTGATACGTCTCCAACGTATCTATAATTTTTGATTGCTCCATGCTACTTTATCTACTGTTTTGGATTATATTGGGCTTTATTTTCCACTTCTATATTACTTTTGGGACTCACGTATTAACCGGAGGCCCAGCCCAGAATTGCTGTTTTTTTGCCTTTTTTAGTATTTCGAAGAAACAAAATATCAAACGGAGTCCAAACGGAATGAAACCTTCGGGATCGTGATTTTCCAACCGAACGTGATCCAGGAGACTTGGACCCTACTCCAAGAAGTCTCCGAGGAGGTCACGAGGGTGGTGGGCGCTCCCCCTGGGCGCGCCCCCCTACCTCGTGGGCCCCTCGGAGCTCCACCGACGTACTCCTTCCTCCTATATATAACTACATATCCCCGAACGATCAAAACAGGAGCCAAAAACCTAATTCCACTGCCGCAACCTTCTGTATCCACGAGATCCCATCTTGGGGCCTGTTCTGGAGCTCTGCCGGAGGGGGCATCCACCATGGAGGGCTTCTACATCATCACCATTGCCCCTCCGATGAAGTGTGAGTAGTTTACTTCAGACATTCGGGTCCATAGCTAGTAGCTAGATGGATTCTTCTCTCTTTTTGGATCTCAATACAATGTTCTCCCCCTCTCTCGTGGAGATCTATTCGATGTAATCTTCTTTTTGCGGTGTGTTTGTTGAGACCGATGAATTGTGGGTTTATGGTCCAGTATTATCTATGGAAAATATTTGATTCTTCTCTGAATTCTTTTATGTATGATTGAGTTATCTTTGCAAGTCTCTTCGAATTATCCTTTTTGGTTTGGCCAACTAGATTGGTAGTTCTTGCAATGGGAGAAGTGCTTAGCTTTGGGTTCAATCTTGCGGTGTCATTACTCAGTGACAGAAAGAGTTGCAAGGCACGTATTGTATTGTTGCCATCGAGTATAACAAGATGGTTTTTTTTATCATATTGCATGAATTTATCCCTCTACATCATGTCATCTTGCTTACGGCGTTACTCTGTTTTTACTTAATACTCTAGATGCATGCTGGATAGCGGTTGATGAGTGGAGTAATAGTAGTAGATGCAGAATCGTTTCGATCTACTTGTTTTGGACGTGATGCCTATATACATGATCATTGCCTAGATATACTCATAACTATGCTCAATTCTGTCAATTGCTCAACAGTAATTTGTTCACCCACTGTAGAATACTTATGCTCTTGAGAGAAGCCTCTAGTGAAACCTATGGCCCCCGGATCTATTCTCATCATATCAATCTATATCACTTTATTTACTTGCTTTGTTTTTACTTTACCTTTACTTTTTACTTTGCATCTATCTATCAAAAATACCAAAAATATTATCTCTATCAGATCTCACTCTCGTAAGTGACCGTGAAGGGATTGACAACCCCTAAGCATTGGTTGCGAGTTTCTATCGTTTTGTGTAGGTACGAGGGACTTGTGCGTGGTCTCCTACTGGATTGATACCTTGGTTCTCAAAAACTGAGGGAAATACTTACGCTACTTTACTGCTCCTCTTCGGGGAAATCCAACGCAGTGCTCAAGAGGTAGCACATGCCCGTGGGCGCATCCGGACGAACCCTCATATTTCCCTCTGGCATCCACATATCTCAAATCCAGACCCCCGAATCCATGCAAATCCATGCACGTCGATCATACAAGCAAATACCGCACGTAAATAGCAAATATTGGTATGAAGCATGGATAACATTTACATAAAATTTATTTTAAGAACCAAACTCAAGCATTGGCTCCTTGGTTGTGCTCCACGAGATTATTGAGTAGCTACGTGTGCACCTAATGATCTCAAAGATTCTGATGCATCTGCAGAAAGTTCATAAGCTGAGCCACATCTTGATCTTCCGGGATTTCAACTTGTTTTTCAGGTGCTTCAAAAATCATGAGTTTGGAATACACCATCACCCTCACCCTCGACAATCATATTGTGCAGAATAATACAACATGTCATTAGCAGTCACAAAGTTTCTGTTTCCCACATCATTGCAGCGCTCTGCACAATTCCCCAACGAGCTTGAAGCACACCAAATTCCCTCTCAACATCCTTCCCAGCCGCTTCCTGCATTGTTGCAAAGTGGCTCTCTTTATTGCCATGCGGTTCGGATATGGTCTTCACAAATGCCGCCCACTTAGGATAGCTACCATCGGCAAGATAGTATCTCATGTTGTTCTCTCAGCCGTTGACGGTGTTGTTGCACAACAGTGATTCCCCAATTGCAAAGCCTCCTGAACATCGGAGATCATTGAAGCATGTTGATGTCATTGTGAGAACCCGACATTCCAAAGAAAGCATGTCAAATTCATAAGTCATGTGATGCCACTGCTTCTAGTATGATGGTGGCCTCTTTGGTGTTGGGGCAGTTCTTCCATTGCCAATGCATGCAATCAATTGATCTGAGCATTCCTAGAAACCCCCTTGCCTCTCCAATAGCCAACAACTTCTCCATGTCCTGCGCATTTGGTTCTCTGAGATACTCAGGTCCAAACACCTCCACCATAGCACGGGCTAACTTGACAGTAGTCTTCAAACATGTGCTCTCCCCCATCCTGACCATCTCACCAATGACATCTGCAGTAGTACCAAGTGCAAGCATCCTCAGAGCAGCCATGCACTTTTGCTTGGGAGAGAAAGAGAGTTGTCTGCAACAATCTCTTATGAGCTTGAAGTAGTCGTCATGTGTCACATGCAAAAACGGCGATGAAACCATGGATCATCCAGGAAAGAAGGATTGCAAGCAAAGTAGTCCCTGTACAGTAGCTTTGCTCCGGACACCCTATCTCGGTTGGTCACTTTTCTCCCCCTGATTGAGCCATTGAAGATTTGAATATGCTCCACTTGGCGGTCCATTTCCTCTTGCATGCTCATGAGCATAATCATGTCCACTTCTTTGTCCGAATCCGAGGAATCGAAGAACTCATCTTTAATCATTTGGTCAAGCACTACAAAAAATACACTTCCGAGATGATACGTGTTTGTCACAGTAGGTCACGTTTTCTGTCATGCATGTACATCCATGACGATTTTATGACAGAATAAAGATAGTCATACCTGTGCTGTCGTAGAAGTGTTCCATGACATTGCCAAAATTATCATCATGGAAGTGTCCACTTCCATGACGATAAATCGCGCATCTTAGAAGTGCTTTCGTCAAGGGTGACCGACATGTGGCATCCACCATAACGGCTCACCCTTAAGCTATCGGGTCCGGTTTTGGATCCGATAACCCGTTAATAGCCCGGACCAATGGGGATTTTCCACGTGTAAAATCTCATTGGCCGGAGGAAACACATGTCTACTCCTCGGTGGGCCAGATGTCATCCACTCATTGGACAGGAGGCACCTATGATACGTCGACATGTGGCACGACCCAATAGAGGCCCATTCCGATGAAAAGGCCGGCCTGTTTGACTTGGTCAAAAGGTAACGGGCCGGCCCACGGAAAATTTGTTAACGACTTGTTCATATATCGCCCATTTACGACCCGCTAACACCCGGCCCATTACGTCCTATCGGAATTAAGCCGAGTAGCTTCATCTAGGCCGTCCAATATGATTCCAGCCCGTTGTAACTTCCGGCCCATGTATGGCCCATGATGTCTTTCGGCCCATATGAGGCCCTTCGTAACTCTGGTTCCATTAAAGGCCCGAGATGAAACTGGCCCATAATGAACAGTGTATCGCTTTATACCCATTAACGGCCCATTATTCCATCCGCCGTTTCCAGCCCATGTTAACTTTCGGCCTTCTAAGGGCCCATTTATTCTTGGGATCATTTCTAGATTTCGGTCAGTTACATTCTGTTACTGGCATGTTCCGTTTGTGGGCCAAATTCAGCCCGTGCTTACATTCGGCCCGTTTGTGGCCCGTTAACCCGTTGGGCTGTTTTCATGTCAAAAAAAACGTTGTGCTGTTTTCATAGAGTTATCAAATATGGCCTATTAACGGCCCGTTATGGTCCACAAATAGTACGACCCATGATTGGCGAAATGATTATACGCCCCGTAAAGGCCCATGGATCCTATGGCCCGTAGAAGACCAATGGATCCTACGGCCCGTAGAAGGCCCATGGATCATACAGCCCGTAGAAGGCCCATGGATCATACGGCCCGTAGAAGGCCCATGAATCCTATGGCTCATATAGAAGACCAATGGATCCTACGGCTCATAGAAGGCCCATGGATCATACGGCCCGCAAGAGGCCCATGGTTACAACAGTTCGTGTGTTGCCATGATTATTGTGGCCTAGTTACCAAAAATAGGTTATTGTGGCCACTAGAAAAACGCGGAAAATGAACTGCAGTGACTACAAGCAAACAACTAAACAAGACAATAAGGAAATAAATAAGCAAGCAACTAACGCTAGCCTATTACCACTATTACACATATTACATCCACTGGGCATCAAAGTTCACCACCAGTGCAAATATAGGGAACAAAGCAACATATTACATACACTGGCCATCAAAATTGGCCACCAGTGCAAATAAATGCGGCAGCAAAACAAAAGCATAACTGAAACAACTTCAGAAGAGCTCAAGAAACGTTATCCTGGGTATCCACCATGCTGGCAATAAGCTTAGCAAGCTTAATAGCTTTGTCCTGTTTGGCGCTAAAATCCTCCAACGCTTGTTGTTGCACCAGAAAGTATGCATCTGAATGCTCCAGGGACTTCCGCAGTCCTTTCGCTTCTTGTCGCAGCACAGCTGATCGATGTCTTTCAGCTTGTAGTTGAGACTCAAGAAACCGAACTGATTCAGACAGTGAGTTTGTGTAGGACCTTGAAGTATGTCTAGAGGGGGGTGGGTGATTAGACTACTTGACCAATTAAAAACTTAACCTTTTCCCAATTTTAGAGTTTGGCAGATTTTAGCGATCTTTGGACAAGTCAAGCAATCTTCACACAATTCAAGCAAGCATGCAAAGAGTATATGAGCAGCGGAAATTAAAGCATGCAACTTGCAATAATGTAAAGGGAAGGGTTTGGAGGATTCAAACGCAATTGGAGACACGGATGTTTTTGTCGTGGTTCCGATAGGTGGTGCTATCTTACATCCACGTTGATGGAGACTTCAACCCACGAAGGGTAACGGTTACGCGAGTCCACGGAGGGCTCCACCCACGAAGGGTCCACGAAGAAGCAACCTTGTCTATCCCACCATGGCCGTCGCCCACGAAGGACTTGCCTCACTAGCGGTAGATCTTCACGAAGTAGGCGATCTCCTTGCCCTTACAAACTCCTTGGTTCAACTCCACAATCTTGTCGGAGGCTCCCAAGTGACACCTAGCCAATCTAGGAGACACCACTCTCCAAGAAGTAAAAAATGGTGCGTTGATGATGAACTCCTTGCTCTTGTGCTTCAAATGATAGTCTCCCCAACACTCAACTCTCTCTCATAGGATTTGGATCTGGTGGCAAGAATATTTGAGTGGAAAGCAACTTGGGGAAGGCTAGAGATCAAGATTCATATGGTAGGAATGGAATATCTTGGCCTCAACACATGAGTAGGTAGTTCTCTCTCAGAAAATGTAAGTTGGAAGTGTAGGTTTGTCCACGAATGAAGAGGAGGTGGAGGGGTATATATAGCCTCCACACAAAATCTAACCATTACACGCAATTTACCAAACTCGGTGGGACCGAATCGACAAACTCGGTTGGACCAATTTAGTAAATCTAGTGACCGTTAGGGTTTTCGGTGGGACCGACATGCAACTCGGTGAGACCCATATGGTTAGGGTTAGGGCATAAAGTAATCTCGGTGAGACCGATTACACAAACTCGATGAGACCGAGTTTGATAATTAGCTAACCAGAGAGTTGGTCAGGTAAACTCGGTGGGACTGATTCGCTCATCTCGGTTAGACCAAAACGTTACGAAGGGGAAACAGAGAGTTTACATTGCAATCTCGATGGGACCAATTCGCTCATCTCGGTTGGACCGAAAAGTTACGAAGGGAAACAGAGAGATTACAATCCCATCTCGGTGAGACCGAGATCCCTATCGGTAAGACCGATTTGCCTAGGGTTTGTGGCAGTGGCTATGACATTTGAACTCGGTGGCGCCGGATAGAAAGAATCAGTGGGACCGATTTTGACTTTGAGTTTAGGTCATATGTGGATGTGAGAAAGTAGTTGAGGGTTTTTGGAGCATATTACTAAGCACTTGAAGCAAGAGGCTCATTAAGCAACACCTCATCCCTCCTTGATAGTATTGGCTTTTCCTATAGACTCAATGTGATCTTGGATCACTTAAATGTAAAATGTAGAGTCTTGAGCTTTTGAGCTTGAGCCAATCCTTTGTCCTTACTATTTTGAGGGATCCACTTTCATCATCCATGCCATGCCATTCATTGAGGTTTCCTGAAATATTTGTCTTGGAATAGCATTAGCTCAATGAGCTATATGTTGTTATGAATTACCAAAACCACCTAGGGATAGTTGCACTTTCAATCTCCCCCTTTTTGGTAATTGATGACAACATATAGATCAAAGCTTCGACAAATGATAATAAGATTGAAAAACATCGTCGCTTT
Organism: Triticum dicoccoides; assembly: GCF_002162155.2. Classification (NCBI taxonomy): domain Eukaryota; kingdom Viridiplantae; phylum Streptophyta; class Magnoliopsida; order Poales; family Poaceae; genus Triticum; species Triticum dicoccoides. The sequence continues at coordinate 177,949,261 of NC_041383.1, forward strand.
GAGAAGTATGTGATAAGAAAGAGCTCCCCCTAAATTTGTGCATAGTTTAAGATTTGCTTTAGACTGCAAATGCACAAGGAATTAGGCTCATGGGTTACTCTTCCATGTCACATACATCTTGGTGGAGCGCTCAAAATAATAAAGATTGAATACATGCACTCATCACAAAGCAAAGTGAATGATCATATGAGGATAAGTAAGATAATATCATCTAACAAGCATAAGTGTAGCTTATGATCAAACACATGATCATCAATGTCTCACAGATAATAGCATAGTGTCTCAAGCAATCAAAAGCAAACAAAGTTCAACCAAGAAGACAAGAGAGAACAAAAGTAAACTCTCTCTCTCTCTCAAAGCCTATGATCTATACATTTTTCTCCCCCTTTGGCAACAAGTTACCAAAAAGTTCCTAGAAAATGCATAGTACTATATCGTCTCTCAGGCTTGGTCTTCAGGTGGTGGTGTAGAGATGGCTCCTTGGACGAAGGCTTCAGTTGATGTGGATGGAGCTGAAGGAGTTGGTGCTGGAGCTGGTTGCACTGGAGTTGTAGGAGCTATAGCTGGTGCAGATGAAGTGGCTCTGGTGTCTGTCACAGGCACTGCAGCTGATCTCTGAGCTCTAGGCACTCTGGCAAATGCATCAGTGGTTGTCTTGCCCTTCCTCTCCTGCATGTCATCCTGTAGCTGCTCCACAACTGACTGAATCTCAGTTACTTTGACATCTAAATCATAGAATTTTTGTTCCATGATTCTTTCTGGGCTCTCCTGGTTTTGAGTTAGGGTGGCCAACCCCTTCTCAATCCTCAGAGTTGATGCTATCAAGTAACCGAGCTGCTCCTGCTTGTTCTTCAAAAAGTATTCAGATGCCTCCTCTTGAGTTGGCATCTTGGCAGCCTTCTCTTTCTTTGCTTTCTCCTTCTTCTCTTGAGCTTGTACTGATGATGGTTCATTCTCATTCATCACAACTTGATTGTCCTCAAATTCTGGATAGATAGCAAAATGTTCCTTGTCCAGCAAGTATGTGCATGTGCCCATCTTTGAGTTAATCAACTCCTGAATTTGTGGGGCATATCCACAAATTCTCTTTTGGTCTGCTGCTGTCCTCTTGATAGTCTCAACCATGAGGCTCATGACCTTGAATTTCTGTGGCACATCAAACAAGTGTAGCAAGTTTATAGCATGGCCTCTTATCATGTTGTCATCACCTGACTTGGGCAATAGAGTATGCCTTAGGATCCAGTTGATCGTTGGCAGCCCTGACAGAAGAAAATGGACTGACCCAAACTTATGTGTCTCAACTGCAGCATCTGGGATCTCCTTGTACATATGAGCCATGGAATTGTGATCCATCTTCTTCTTGGCATAGACATCCAAGTCATCTTCACTCTCCTTTGGTGCATTGATCAGATTGGCCCATTCCTCAATGGTTGATTGGTACCTTGTACCTTCAGACATCCAAACTATCCTGCCATTTGGATAGAGATGTGCTGTGGAGTAGAATTGCATAATGAGCTCATCATTCCACTTTGTGAGCTTCTGCCCAACAAAGTCTGCAACTCCACAAGCAATAAAACTGTCTTGCACTCCAAGATAGTGTTCTTCATTCTCCTTCATGTAGGTCCAGTCGACCCATCTCATATCACAAACTATAGGCTTCTTGTCCAACAACACAGTCTCATAGAAATCTTGTTGTTCCTTTGTATGGAACCTGTAATCAACAGCAGTCCTTCTCCTGATAGCATAGGGATCAGACAACCTCCACCGTCTGAGTCCTGCATCCTTTCTTAGCTTCATGTTCTCAGCCACAGGATGAGCATCATTGTGGTCTGGAATCTTGGGCTTCAGCTTCCTCAGGACTTGTCCTTCATCATCTTCCTCAGCAGCAACTTCAGGCACTGGGGCCTTGTTCTTCTCAGCAGCTGGTATACTCCTGGTATTCCTCTTTGGTGCATTCTTGGGCTTGGGGGCAGCTTCGGGTGCTTCTTTGGGCTTTGATGTTGCAGCCCCTGACTTAATAGCATCACCCATCAGCTTTTGTGCCTTGGGTGCTGGTGCAGCAACCTCTTCTTCCTCTTCCTCATTAGAAGAATGCTTCTCAAATCTACCATGGGATCAACTTTCTTGCACCATCTTCCTCTCTTTTTTTCCTTCTTCTTCCCTTCTGCAGCAGCCTCTTTGGGTTGAGATTTCAAAGGAACTTGAGTAGAAGCTCTGGCTTTAGACATAGGAGTTCTCTTTGCAGGCACTTTGATCTTCATTCCAGGCTTAATGGATGCAGCTGTGACATACTCCTTTTTGAGCACCTTCTTCTTGGAAGTGGCATCATTTTCAACTACCACATAGTCCTCATCCTCAGATTCTGAGGTTTTCTTCTTTCTGGCCCTGGTGGCAGCTTTAGGCAGATTGCTTGGGGTGCTCCTGCTGCCATCATCTGAGGAACTAGAGGGACTAGTGCCCTCACTCATGTGAATCTGCACTTCTTCCCTATTCTGACTATCACTTTGGTCTGACATGCTGCAAACACTTACTGCTGACCCTATGAATAGTTATAGGTGAGATAGAATGGATGAGCATCACAAAATGTAGAGATTTTTGCAAAAGAATGATTCAAAAACTTAGTTTTAGTTTTCCACAGAAAGCATTTCGGATCAACCGATTTTCAAACTTGGTGATACCGAAGCAGTTTTGGAACCTAAACTAGTGAACTCGGTCAGACCGAGGCACAGTTTGGTGGCACCGAGACTGCTAGGGTTTCACAAAGTTCTAAAATCGGTCACACCGATTAGCAATTCTCGGTCAGACCTAGAGTTACTAGTGCAATGGCGTTAGCCGAATCGGTGGGACCGAGTTTTTCAACTCGGTGGGTCCGAGATGGTTTCGGCGGAAACCTAACCCTAAATTTTCAAATCGCATCTATTCTAAGGATTGTTTTGACTGGATAGAGGTGTTTCACTCGTGGCAAGAATCATAATGAACACAATGTGCTGAGAATCAGACGAGGATAGCACTGTGATCGAGTTCATACCCTAGTTCGGCGATGAACTCGCTATGGCGGCAACGACGGAGTTGAAATCCGTTGACGGCGGTGGAGACCAGCGACAGGAGGCAGCTGGCGACGAAGTCGACGATTCGGAGACCTAGGAGGCAGAGCGAGCTATGCGCGGGCGAAGAGGTTTGGAGAAAGTTTTCCAAATTTTTGCCCGTGTGAATATATAGCCCGACCTGTCGGTGTGACCGAGTGGAACGACTCGGTGGCACCGAGATGCATAACTATTGACAGTTACAGCAACTCGGTGTGACCGAAAAGTTCAAATCGGTTGCACCGAGATGGAAAACCTAGATCGACTTAGTGATCTCGGTATGACCGAAATGGAAGAATCGGTCAGACCGAAAATCATAAAGAAGTTTTGGAAGTTTAAGTCTACGATGAATCGGGGACTCCGAGTGCTCCTCACACAGAGTGGTTCGAATCTGACTTGATCAAATTTTGTGATGCAGCATGAATAGAGTTTGAGATGAGAAAAGCATAGATAGCTAGAGAAGGTTCTTAGGCATTCTTGTCCATCCACTTGGCAAAAAGAAAAAGAATCCAGTCAATCAAAACAACAAGTGGATGTCCTCGAATGTGTAAAATATGCAACCAACATGCTCACACAATAAAATGGCAAATGAAATATGTGGCAAAGCATGCACAACCAATTCTAGCATCTATCAAACAATTGGCGATGACTAGGTCATCTATATATGAGTATATTGACTTAGGAGTCAAATGAGAACATTTGATCATAGGTCATACTCATCGTTTAAGCTCAAGTGGGGTTACCACTTTTACATAATGCATTGATGTGTTTCATCATTAGAGTTGCTTTGACTCAATTCTTAGAGTTAAGCTCCCCCTAGATGTGAGACCCCCCCTTAGAGGGATGAACTAACCTTGGGTTTTGTCAATGATGACTTCATGTAGGTGTTGAAGATGTGGATGCTCAATGTTGATGTAGATCATTTGGAGCAATCCTTTGGAGTGATTTGCACTTTCAATACCTACATGGGTTCGTCCCACAAGGAACAAACAAGAATATCCATAGACATAGAGTGATGCACACACAAGATGATGTCCATGAAAACATTAGGTTACCTTGTCCCTTGCCTTACCAACATGAGGGTTTGTGACTCCTTGAACTAGTGCAAGATATGGAAGTTGATTGCACTTGTCTTTGCCATAATGATATGAGTGAAGAATGTTGGCGGAGTCACCCTCAAGAACTCTCTAGTTCTTCTTCTTCGGGATCCACATCATCTTGATGGGAATCCTTGGAGTTGTAGTTGTACTTGATGAAGTAGAACTTGGGAACCAACTTGACCAAGGCCTTAGGTGCTTCTTCAAATGCATCAATCTCCTCTTGAAGCTTGTCCTTGCCTTTGTTCTTGTGATCGTGTGGTGGAAGATCATCTTGTGCTTGTGTTCCCTTGAAGGAAGTAGGATCATACTTCTCTTGTTGAGGAACAAACTTCGTCTTGGGGTATTGATCTTCTTCCCACTCAACTCCATTGGCATTGAACTTTCGTTCAAAACCAACACCTTGATTCTTCCGGTGCCTTCCTTGCTTGCGTACAATTTCCTCGAATTGCTTACTCCCGGCAAGGCTCTTGTATACACCCTTCTCTATAATTCCCTTCAATAAGCTATTTTCTTGCTCAAGTGTAACTTGGCTAAGAGAATCATTAGTGGAATCAAGAGAACTACTAGAAGCAACAATATTGGATTTGGCATTATTATTGTTACTACTAGAGGAAGGATCTTTCTTGTTCTTGTTGATAGACTTGTCTTGAGGCATGTAAGTAGATAAGAGTAAACGCTTGGCAATGTAAGAAGAACTTTTCTTACGGAGATCATCATTGATTGCCTTTAAGAACTCATGCTCTTGCTCAAGATTGAGCTTTTCAAAGCGTAACTTCTCATGAGCCCTTAAAAGTTCTCGATGATATTCGAAGATAGTTTCATGAGCTAACTTAAGAGTGTTTAGTTCTTTAGTTAGAAGCTCAATCTTCTCCTTATCATTGTCATTTGTTTTATCTTGATTAGCATGATTAAGTGACGTTTCATCATAGTATTCATCACTAGAGTTGTCAACAAGTAAATCGTCATCACCTAACAAGTCATCTTCATCACTATTAAAATCAACATACTCGGGGTGTGTTACCTTTGGACCTTTGGCCATGAAGCATCTTCCAATTCCTTCATTTGATGAATCAAATATGTCGTAGGAGTTGGTTGACACAAGTGCTAGACAGGCAACACCTTCATCTTGAGTATATTCGGAGTCAGAGTGATAGCTTCTGTCGGAGTGATTGTCGGAGTCGGAGCCGGATACCCATTCACCAACATGAGCTTGATGTCTTCGTTTTGTGTAGCTCTTTGATGACTTGTCCTTCCTTTCCGAATCCTTGCTTCTCCGTGAGGGTCTTCGTTCATAATGATCATCTCTACTCCTTCTCTCTCTTGGTAGTGATTCTTCTCTTCTACTTCTTCTTTTTGGAGAATCTTCTCTTCTTTTGTAGGGTGCCGTACACTCATTGGAATAGTGTCCGGGTCTCCCACAATTGTAGCAATTGCGCTCTCGACTAGAAGATCTTTTGTCATTATAGGACCTTGACTTAGAGCTTCTTTCTTTGCTTCTACTCTTGTAGAATATGTTGAGGTTCTTCACCATTAAGCTCAATTCTTCATTGAAGGTTTGTTTCTCACTTGATGATGTGGGGGCTTCACATGAGGCTTTGTAAGCACCACTTGACTTGTTGTGAAGTTCCTCCTTATCCTTGAGTGACATCTCATGAGCAACAATTCTTCCAATGACTTCGTTGGCTTGAGATCTTTGTAGTTTGGCATCATTTGGATCAATGTGCACACGGTATCATACTTTCCATCCAATGCTCTTAAGATCTTCTTGATGATGAATTTGTCGGTCATCTCTTCACTTCCTAACCCGGCAATCTCATTTGTGATAAGAGCAAGCCTAGACTACATTTCAGCGACACCTTCACCATCCTTCATTTTGAACTTGTCAAGCTGACTTTGGAGCATACCCAACTTGGATTCCTTGACGGAGTCGGTACCTTCATGCATATCAATCAAAGTATCCCAAATTTCCTTTGCATTCTCAAGACGGCTGATTTTGTTGAATTCTTCGGGGCACAAGCCATTGAAGAGGATATCACAAGCTTGAGCATTGTATTGCAGCATCTTCAACTCATCCGCGCTAGCTTCACGGTTCGGCTCTCTCCCATCAAAGAATTCACCTTGCAAGCCAATACACACAATAGCCCAAACGGCGGGGTTATGTCTGAGAATATGCATTTCCATCTTATGCTTCCAACTAGCAAAAATAGTACCATCAAAGTAAGGACCTCTACGGTGATAGTTTCCCTTGCTAGACGCCATACTCTCCTAGGTTGTGAAACCAAGGCTATGACCACCAAAAGCTATGGAAATCAAAGCAAATGGAGACCAAAGCTCTGATACCACTTGTAGGACCTTGAAGTATGTCTAGAGGGGGGGGGTGATTAGACTACTTGACCAATTAAAAACTTAACCTTTTCCCAATTTTAGAGTTTAGCAGATTTTAGCGATCTTTGGACAAGTCAAGCAATCTTCACACAATTCAAGCAAGCATGCAAAGAGTATATGAGCAGTGGAAATTAAAGCATGCAACTTGCAAGAATGTAAAGGGAAGGGTTTGGAGGATTCAAACGCAATTGGAGACACGGATGTTTTTGTCGTGGTTCCGATAGGTGGTGCTATCGTACATCCACGTTGATGGAGACTTCAACCCACGAAGGGTAACGGTTGCGCGAGTCCACGGAGGGCTCCACCCATGAAGGGTCCACGAAGAAGCAACCTTGTCTATCCCACCATGGCCGTCGCCCACGAAGGACTTGCCTCACTAGCGGTAGATCTTCACAAAGTAGGCGATCTCCTTGCCCTTACAAACTCCTTGGTTCAACTCCACAATATTGTCGGAGGCTCCCAAGTGACACCTAGACAATCTAGGAGACACCACTCTCCAAGAAGTAACAAATGGTGCGTTGATGATGAACTCCTTGCTCTTGTGCTTCAAATGATAGTCTCCCCAACACTCAACTCTCTCTCATAGGATTTGGATCTGGCGGAAAGAAGATTTGAGTGGAAAGCAACTTGGGGAAGGCTAGAGATCAAGATTCATATGGTAGGAATGGAATATCTTGGCCTCAACACATGAGTAGGTAGTTCTCTCTCAGAAAATGTAAGTTGGAAGTGTAGGTTTGTTCTGAAGGCTCTCTCTACGAATGAAGAGGAGGTGGAGGGGTATATATAGCCTCCACACAAAATCTAACCGTTACACACAATTTACCAAACTCGGTGGGACCGAATCGACAAACTCGGTCGGACCGATTTAGTAAATCTAGTGACCGTTAGGGTTTTCAGTGGGACCGACATGCAACTCGGTGAGACTGATATGGTTAGGATTAGGGCATAACGTAATCTCGATGAGACCGATTACACAAACTCGGTGAGACCGATTTTGGTAATTAGCTAACAGAGAGTTGGTCAGGTAAACTCGGTGGGACCGATTCGCTCATCTCGGTTGGACCAAAACGTTACGAAGGGGAAACAAAGAGTTTACATTGCAATCTCGGTGGGACCGATTCGCTCATCTCGGTTGGACCGAAACGTTACGAAGGGAAACAGAGAGATTACAATCCCATCTTGGTGAGACCGAGATCCCTATCGGTAAGACCGATTTGCCTAGGGTTTGTGGCAGTGGCTATGACATTTGAACTCGGTGGCGCCAGATAGAAAGAATCGGTGGGACCGATTTTGACTTTGAGTTTAGGTCATATGTGGATGTGAGAAAGTAGTTGAGAGTTTTTGGAGCATATGACTAAGCACTTGAAGCAAGAGGCTCATTAAGCAACACCTCATCCCTCCTTGATAGTATTGGCTTTTCCGATTGACTCAATGTGACCTTGGATCACTTAAATGTAAAATGTAGAGTCTTGAGCTTTTGAGCTTGAGCCAATCCTTTGTCCTTAATATTTTGAGGGATCCACTTTCATCATCCATGCCATGCCATTCATTGAGCTTTCCTGGAATATTTGTCTTGGAATAGCATCAGCTCAATGAGCTATATGTTGTTATGAATTACCAAAACCACCTAGGGATAGTTGCACTTTCAGTTTGAATAGCTTGTGCAAGCGGTAGTGGCTAGTAACTCGAACAATAAACCAAGACAGGACTTTGGGGTTGTCTCACTGTCTTCAAAATAGTCTTCCTTAGCTGTTTTATCAGCTTTGTTGGAGACCAACAAGGATGTCTCACTATCCTGAACCTTATCTGCATTACTTCCTTTACCATTGCTTAATAAGGCACTCTTCCCCAATATTCTGTCAGCATTCTAAAAGAAGAAACAAGCAGAGACATAACAGGTTTAGCATGTACTAGTATATGAAGCTCATTTCGGTGAACCAGTTCATTAGTAAGGTGGACACGATTAAACTACCTAGCTTCTATTGCCAAGTACTAGTACATAATAAGAGCATCAAACAAACATATATCTGTGTCCTATGGTCACTGCATTGTCTTGCCAAATCAAAATAGAGACACAGTTCAAATCATATCAGTTCAAGACAAAGCAGCAGTGAAAGAATACAAAGCGTGGGAAACTACACGACACAACAAGATTTCAGATGGGTACCACGGGTCTACATGTACAACAACACTATTGGCCCTGTTGTGATGCTAGTAATGTGCATGATATGAGAAGTCAACTGTATACACAATTGAAATTGAAATCAACAGAGCTATTGATAAGAGCAAACCTGTTAAAGAAACATGCGTGAACATACCTGCTGTGCCATTGGAGTTTCGATTGGATCCTTCAATTTAAAAATAAGTTTGTATGATTAAATATAGTGATACAAGAGCAAAGCAGTATGCACGATAGCAATGGAATCTTAAATTAGAACAGTTGTTCTTCAGGTTTAAGCACTTGTTCTACATGAACAGAGTACAGTAAGACGTAAGGGAATTTGATGAGTTTCTTTGCCGATGAAGTACATTTTCTTCAGGTAATTCCAATACCGCCACCAAGCATTCTTGAAGATAGCAGAGGTATTAGCACATGTTACCTCATCATGAGTTTCCAAATCGGTCCTTCTCTATATAGAAAAATGGGAAAATTTGCTATATTATAACCATCATGGAGGTAGGATATATGGGACAAAGCAAAGTAATTGCCATGAATAACATTACTTACACATAACTCCTGGACAAACACCTGCAACTGGCATTTTCCTTCATCTTCAGTATAATATTTCTAAGATGGGAAGATATGCACATAGGATTTAACAACATCAAATGCAATAGATGCTAAACTACGACTGGCTGGTTGTGCTTCATCCACAGGAATAGGCGTATTAACTGGTGGAGTTGGGGTTCGCCGTGGTAGTACTGGCCCTTTGGGCACTGGAGCTGCCTTACTAACTACTCTTGTTTGGGAGCTCTATGGTGGAGATGGTGTTGTGTCAACAGGAACTGGGTTACTATCTGCCGGGGTTGGGGTTAGATTGGGTGAAGCTGGTTCTCTGTCCATCGCAGTAGGGGTACAATCTGCGAGAGTCTGGGTTAGGTGTGGTAGGGATGGTTCTCGTGCATGTACAACCGGGGTGCTATCTCCACCAAGAGGTAGCACTATTTTATTTGAAGACCGTGTTTTTACTTTGCTAGATACTGGCACCACCCGCTCCAATTCAAAAGGTTGATAAACAGGAAATATAGTTGAATGTACACACATTGTATGAGAGACATATGCAATAGATAGTGTGGAAAAAAGAGGGCATGAAATAGTTGACATGTATATTGTTTAACTAAAACGGATAGCATGACATAATTTCACATATATGATGTCTATCTAAACTTGATAGCATAGCATAACATAATTCAAAGATATGATGAATAACTAAACAAGATCGCATGACATAATTCACCACATGTTATCTAAGTAATCAGGATCACATGATTTAATTCACAGATGTGATTTATATGCTAAACAGAGGGCATTCGATATGATGTCTGAACTAAGAACATGGTGTTGAATATTGTGTATGTGATGTCTAAACTATGCAATGCAAGACACCATATGCATGATATGAGCAGTATAACCATGCCAAGTTAGAGCATACACCTCGGTGGGTGAATAGGACTGGTCATTTGTTTCTGAATCCATCTCTGAGGAGCTATCAGGACCCAACAAGAGATCTACTTTGACACGTAGCACTGTCTGCTCTGAAGGCCTTGTTTTCACTCCAGATTTTTCCATCTCCCACCCAAATGGCTGATTCAAAGGAAGAGTAGTTTAATGTACAAACATTGTCGACAAATGGAAATGTAATGCAGAAAAGGATGACATTGCACATTTCACATATATTATGGCTGGCTAAAAGACATGAGACTGCATAATTCCCATATATGATATAGAAACTAAACAGGTGGCATTACAGAACATGTCTAAACTAAGTAGATGACATATATGATGTCAAAAGTAGGCACTGCAATGCAACATATGCATGATATGACTAAGATCATCATGCCAAGGTAGAGCAAACACTTTGGGGGGTAAATAGGAGTGGTCAACTACGTCTGAATCCACCTCAGAATAGATATCTTCGTCTGGGTTACAATCTGGAGAGCGGGGCGGGAGGGCTTGCCATTGAATCCATCATGGAGCGATGTCTGCATGACATTGTATTGGCGCGCAAAACTCTTCTCTTTTTCTTTACATGTTCAGCATGACTGTGTACAATATCTGACATGCATACGAAAAAAATATGGTGAGTGATGACCCACAAGTGTAGGGGATCTATCGTAGTCCTTTTGATAAGTACGAGTGTCGAACCCAATGAGGAGCAGAAGGAAATGACAAGCGGTTTTCAGTAAGGTATTCTCTGCAAGCACTGAAATTATCGGTAAAGATAGTTTTGTGATAATGTAATTTGTAACGGGTAACAAGCAATGAAAGTAAATAAGGTGCAGCAAGGTGGCCCAATCCTTTTTGTAGCAAAGGACAAGCCTGGACAAATTCTTATATAGAGAAAAGCGCTCCCGAGGACACATGGGAATTATCGTCAAACTAGTTTTCATCACGCTCATATGATTCGCGTTCGTTACTTTGATAATTTGATATGTGGGTGGACCGGTGCTTGGGTACTGCCCTTTCTTGGACAAGCATCCCACTTATGATTAACCCCTATTGCAAGCATCCGCAACCACAAAAGAAGTATTAAGGTAGACCTAACCATAGCATGAAACATATGGATCCAAATCAGCCCCTTATGAAGCAACTCATAAACTAGGGTTTAAGCTTCTGTCACTCTAGCAACCCATCATCTACTTATTACTTCCCAATGCCTTCCTATAGGCCCAAACAATGGTGAAGTGTCATGTAGTCGACGTTCACATAACACCACTAGAGGAGAGACAACATACATCTCATCAAAATATTGAACGAATACCAAATTCACATGACTACTAATAGCAAGACTTCACCCATGTCCTCAGGAACAAACGTAACTACTCACAAAGCATATTCATGTTCATAATCAGAGGGCTATTAATATGCATTAAGGATCTGAACATATGATCTTCCACCAAGTAAACCAACTAGCATCAACTACAAGGAGTAATCAACACTACTAGCAACCCACAGGTACCAATCTGAGGTTTTGGTACAAAGATTGGATACAAGAGATGAACTAGGGTTTGAGAGGAGATGGTGTTGGTGAAGATTTTGATGGAGATTGACCCCCTCCCGATGAGAGGATCGATGGTGATGATTTCCCCCTACCGGAGAGAAGTTTCCCCGGCAGAACAGCTCCGCCGGAGCCCTAGATTGGTTCCGCCAAGGTTCCGTCTCGTGGCGGCGGAGTTTCGTCCCGTGAGCTTGCTTATGATTTTTTCCAGGGTAAAAGACTTCATATAGCAGAAGATGGGCACCGGAGGGCTGCCAGGTGGCCCACGAGGCAGGGAGGCGCGCCCAGGGGGTAGGGCGCGCCCTCCACCCTCGTGGCCAGGGTGTGGGCCCCCTGCTGGTACTTCTTCTGCTCAATATTTATTATTAATTCCCAAAATGACTTACGTGGAGTTTCAGGACTTTTGGAGCTGTGCAGAATAGGTCTCCAATTTTTGCTCCTTTTCCAGCCCAGAATCCCAGCTGCCGGCATTCTCCCTCTTCATGTGAACCTTGTAAAATAAGAGAGAATAGCCATAAGTATTGTGACATAACGTGTAATAACAGCCCATAATACAATAAATATCGATATAAAAGCATGATGCAAAATGGACGTATCAACTCCCCCAAGCTTAGACCTCTCTTGTCCTCAAGCGGAAGCCGATATCGAAAAATATATCCACATGTTTGGAGATAGAGGTGTCGATAAAATAAAATACAGACATGAGGGCATCATGATCATTCTTATAACAGCAACATATGTATATTTTGTCATATGATTTCTTATGCTCAAGTAACAATCTATTCACAATGTCAAGTATGATTAAGAAACTTCATTGAGAACTAACAAACTATAATCTCAGTTATTGAAGCAATTGTAGTTTATCATAACATCGGAAAGAGTCAATATAAGAGCTTTTCAGCAAGTCCACATACTCAACTATCATTTAGTCTTTCACAATTTCTAACACTCACGCAATACTTATGGTTATGGAGTTTTAGTCGGACACAAAGAAAGACAGGGGCTTATAGTGTTGCCTCCCAACCTTTGACCTCAAGGGTAATGTCAACAATAATAGTTCATGCTAACTTACATCCAATTGGATATATATATCAGGATCTTTCCAACACGAGGTGCTTGCCAAAGGATAAAATATAAAAAGGAAAGGTGGCTATATAATGCATGTAACCTACTCATGCCAACATTTTAGTGCATTCCAAATGTCTATACTACCGCTGCAATTCAAACTGAATTTGAATTTGTTTCTCTATTTCAATAAGAATCTAGAGTCATGATTGTTGCCAACTTCAACCATCATTCGTGTATTACCTTAATAACACACCACATGATTACTATAGAGATAGATATGAACTATGTGCACTTGAATTCAAACTCGAATTCTATTTTTTGAATACACTTGATTTGATTCCAAATAATAGTACATTTGATGTACTAACTATATATTCATAATCTAAACCATGTTCCATATGTACACCATGTTTATCACACAAAGTATAGTGCCCTGCCCCCTACATTATGACAAGTATTTAGCCCTGAGCTGCAAAAGCCACACATTAGCCCAAATTATAACCAATGTTCTACATTATGATATCTTCTTCAAGTATCCATATCCACTTTTTTATAATGAATTATGATCTTTGTTCGTCTTTTACACCTTCCGATCCTCTTCTATTTGTAGCTAGATAGCGCTAACTATCTATCGTGCATGCACACGCCCACCACCGTCTCACCCTCCCTCAACGTCCCCTCCATCGCGCATGTTCGTTATTTCTCTTTAGGTTGTTCACCCATGGTGTGTGTAGGCCCCCCTGGCTCCTTCTTTCCGGCACACACCGGTTGATATACCTCTCTAGCCAAGTGTGCCTACCACAAACACATATATACTTCCCCTCTTCTCTTCTCACCGTCCATGCCCCCTATGTCCAATACGGTTCCATGCAGGTGCACACTCCTGCCCCTCTTTTCATTGATCTCATACTCGCACACTCCTCCCCCCTCGACATGGTAGGCCTCTTGCACCACCTCCTAGCCGCACCCCTTTCCCCCTACCTGTCTCTCTGGAGCTTATTTGCTTCTAACACATGCATGCATGTATACTACAGATCTCCCTACATATAGCCAGGTCAACTATAATTCGTTTTCCCCACGCACCGATACACTTACCTCGCTAGTTATGTCTCTCCCTTTCTCGGACACACGACGGTTGATCTTCCTATGTAGTTACTATGCTTACCACAACCATATCTCCTCCCCTCATCATCCTTGCATACCTCCCGACCCGTCTCTCACATGCACGTGCATAGACAGACAGACATCCCCCTCCTTCTCTTATTGATATTGCACTCGTACCCTCCATTTTCTAGCAGGCCTCTCCCACCATTTGTGAGACGCCACTCCACCACCAACCCTCCGACACTCTACCTTTGTCTTTCTCCCAACCTTATTCCTCTGCTACACATATCCATGGATGCCGATCGATCTCCCTCAATACATAGCTAGGTCTCTCTCCTTCCCCACACATATACTAGTCGATCGGTCTTTGCCCCCCCCCCCACACACACCGATAGTCGAACGTAGTAGGTAGGTATCCATGCCACAGAGAAAAATTGCACCCCTTCCCTCTCAAATTCTAGTAGGCCAGCCACCCTGTATCTTTGACGTGGGCAAAAACAAATTTGATGGCACTCTTTATCAATCGCGCAGCCACAACTTCATCCCTGTTTTCAATTCTATCGATATCTCACGTCCATGACTCCGTTTCACACACATTGCATATGTTACATTTTTTGTTTGAGATATCATCGACACATTGCCTCTGTTTTGCACAAACCATCTGTCTCACACCCACCCATGTATGTACCTGCACCTAAAGAAGAGGTGCACGTAGGACGCACGTACTCACGTCTCGTTCCTGGCCACACCCGCACGGGTACACGGTGGAGTTCGTTTCTGTACGAAAAGGCATCCCACATGATAATTTGACGCGTGTAGCAGTTGTTTACTTGAAGGAGGGTCGGGTACCACGCCTAGACGGAACAAAGTTTGACTTGACACATTAGTATTAAATAAAGTTATATATTCCTCAATGTCACGTACAGAATATAAAACGTTGCCATGGGGAAAATGGAAATGTGGGTTTGTCTCTCGTCACACTATCTCACACAAGGTAGCAGTGGCCTCTCTCTCTCTCTCTCTCTCTCTCACACACACACACACACACACACACACACCATTGGTCGGTGATCCGGCCGCATCTCGTCCGCCGGCAGAAAGGGAGGATGTGCATCGTTTCTTCGTTCGACGATGTTAAGGCAGCATGTCCCGATCTGCGGTACCCACCGTTCTCTCTGACCGAGCTCCGGCATAGTAGGGCCTTCGCCACTTGCTCGCTGCCGCAGTATGGGCAGATCCCGACCGCCGGCGCCCTCATAGTAACATCCTGACGACCCTCAGGTACAGCATCATCCGGCCTTGCTCCACTGCCCATCTTCCCATGTTGCTGCATGTGGATCTTCTTTAGTTGTTTGCTTAAAACGTATCTCGGCTGGCGGACTTTCCATCTTGCAATCTCGTCCTCAAACCATTTTTGATAAACCACCATGTGCTATCTTTCCCTTATTACATGGAATATGCTTCTTTTTTGTCGGCATATGTGTCGTCAACGCGTTTTATTGGGCAGTAATTGTTTCCTTTCTACCTCCTTTTGCAAACAGAGCTATCCATTTTCACCTCGTTGCTATTGCGACCTTTTGGTGAACTGCACAAATCACTTTTTCTTAAGAGTGTTTTGCGCAGTTCCGCCAAAATGTCACATGGGCAACATTTTTACATTTTTGTGGGACTGCAGAAAGGGAGATTGGTTTTGCTATCCTCCTCATCCAACTTCGTGCCTAATCTTCTCCAACAAGTACTTAGTCCTAAAGAGAGATCGTAGAGGTGACCAACTTCTATTTGTGTGTGTGTTATGTTTCGTCATCTAGTTCCACTATTATTTAATCACACTGACTGGATATCTTTGCAAACAAGGATGGTCCGCTCGATTTTAGTGGAGATGCACAAAATGATCGGATTGTGGTGTCCTCCATAAACCTCTTTTTTGGCTACAGAGTTGGGTGAAACTAGCTGCCAAGTAATGAACACTGTGGCAAGGAAATGGAGCCATGCCTACAACATCGATCAATTATATATTTTTCTTTATTTGTACACCTTCTCACAACTTTGTCTTTAGTTGTGATGTGAATATTGGCTCTGATCTGCGAACCATTGAGATGCATTAGCAGCCATGGTAGTTTCATTTGTATTTGATGGAATGTTGTAACGAGATAATCTTGAGGCAAGAGACATGAATCCTAAGTTGAAACCTTTTTTTCTGTGGGAACCAAAGTTGAAACCTTCATAGCATCATAGTACAATTTCATTAAAATTATGTGTACATATAAACAAATCCTGAAGGATTGATAGCAATGCCAGAAACAATTCAACTTCATTTCACCGACATGTGGGACATCCTTCATCCAGCTCCACCTGCCATGCAGCAATATTGAGTGCACAGCTGCAGGGAAAGATTCACCCCGGTTGTTGCGCCGTAGTAGTAATGACTAGTGAGCAGTCAAATCACAGAGCCCCACCTTCGCCACAGTAAGTTGCTCGGACGAAGCAACCATCATTTCTCTGTTCCTTGAATCCGCTGGTACTCCCATATTCCTAGAGTAATAAGTTGCTCAGGCGAAGCAACCATCACTTCACCTTTCCCACAGTAAGTACTAGTACCTCCTTTTTTTACTCTAGAAAAAACCACACACGAATATTGGCGGTAGCAGAACAACAACTGAATTAAAAATCGAAACCAACCAATGAACTACTACTAATGGTGAGCATTTGCTAGTACGTATCATGTACTCCGTCTGTCCACATATATAGGGCTTAATGTGTTTTCTGATACTAAGTTTGGCCCTGTTTGGATTCATGGGTTAGAGTTAGTTTGAGCTAGTTGGGGCTCAAATTGCCCTAAAGTATCCAAACATGAGAGTTAACTTGGAGCAAGTTAGACTTGTTCGGTTCAACTACCTCCCTAGGTGTTTGGAGAGGAATTGGCCTGCGCGAGGCGGTTCTATAGGTGGGAAGCGACTTGTAAGCAAAAGTTTCTCCTCATGTTGCGAGCCACCGCGCACGCGTTGGCGAGGGAGAAGGCGTAGTAAGCAAGCTTATCGTCGTTCTGCGAGTTGACGGGACACATCAAAGTTATTTAGTACGTACTCTCTCCAAAAAGGGCTGACCATGCCATGGCTACCATTCCGTGCTCCGTCATTGAGTACATGCACTATTCACGTGCCATCGAGGAGAAAAAATATTGCGTAGTAGGTGCCATCAAAGTGCATGACTCACTTAGGCACTGCTTATCTGATTATCTCCATTTTCTTGCATGACACGTGCACCTTGATGCTAGATGTCTCGCGTGTTGGCAAAAGGATGAACAAGGCTCACGTCAAAAAAGAGAGTGGAAGAACATAGATTCCCAACGACCGAGAAGGAGCAAGGAACCTCGTGGTGGAGCGTCTGCACTCATAAAATCAACCAATCATCTCCACAGTGGACTGGAAGAGTACGAAACACGACAGCCAAGTGTAGTTATATCATACTACATGGCTAACCCACGCTATCACCATATTTGTTGCCTTCCATGCGACACCTAGATCTAGTAATCCAGCAGCCTGTATCGCTTCTCGCTCCTCGTCTCTCTCAAACTGCGGCGGGCTGGCGTTTTGCCGTCTATTGAGGTCGGTTAACTCATCACATGTTAGCGACATGCCAAGAGCATTCTAAAAAAATATCGTACTCTATTCTTATGCCAAGAAGAGGAAGCGCTTTGACCGATGGACCAAATGAGACAGGCGTACCGTGTGGTGAGTGGGTCTAGTTTCTTGTTTTGAACTCGTTTAGAACACTTGGTTTTGACTATTGATAAGATTTTATATAGGGCCTAATGTATTATTCGAGGATGCCTTTGACTATTGATAAGATTTTATATAATTTGGAAATTATATCATTCGAAGATCCTTTCACGTTCTGTTTTCAAAAAAATGATCCTTTCACGTACTAATTTGACTGTATGCTTTGAGCAACTTGCATGTCCTATACTGCTCCTGTTTGGATACTCTAACTTAGCTAGAAGTTAGACTAACTCATGACTAACCCTGAACTAACTGTAGCCAAAGAGGTGTTTGGGTGACAGGGTTAGATTGACAATAAATGCACTTGTTGGAGAGAGAAAAGTGATTTTTCAGTGGGCCCAATGAGAACTATCTCCAATTAGCACCTCTTGAGTGGGATAGTTTTTTTGGTGGGTTCGGTGCAACTTGCTCCAATTTAACCCTCATGCTTGGATACTTTAGGGCTATTTGAGCCCTAGCTCAAACTAACTCTAACCCATGGATCCAAACAGGGACAAAGTTAGTCTCGGAAAATGCATTAAGCCCTATATACATAGACAGACGGAGTACATGATACGTACTAGCAAACGCTCACCAGTAGTAGTAGTTCATTGGTTGGTTTCGATTTTTGATTCAGTTGATGTGCTGCTACCGTCCAATATTCGCATGTGGTTGTTTCTAGAATAAAAAGGAGGTACCCCTACTTATGTTACTCCCACTATGCCTGGCCTAAGGTTAGTAGGTGACCTTGCGCTTGGCTCTTCGCCTCTTCTGGAAGTCGAACAATAATGATGGTTCTACAGTAGTACTTCTGGCAATCTGACACCAAATGAACTGTTGCACGTCCACCGCTTGTAAGCAAAAGTTTCTCCTCGTGCTGCGAGCCACCACACACGCGTTGGCGAGGGAGAAGGCGTAGTAAGAAAGCTTCTCGTCGTTCTGCGAGTTGACGGGACACATCAAAGTTATTTAGTACGTACTCTCTCCAAAAAAGGGCTGACCATGTCATGGCTACCATCCCGTGCTCCGTCGTTGAATACATGCACTATTCATGTACCATCGAGGAGAAAAAATATTGCGTAGTAGGTGCCATCGAAGTGCACAACTCACTTACACACCGCTCCATTTTCTTGCATGACACATGCACCTTGATGCTAGATGTCTCACGTGTTGGCAAAAGGATGAACAAAGCTCACGTAAAAAAAGAGTTGAAGAACATAAATTCCCGACGACCGAGAAGGAGCAAGGAACCTCGCGGTGGAGCGTCTGCAAGGAACCTTGCACGTTTTCCCCTATTTTTTGCCGCCTGCCCACCTATAAACAAATAAAAGAACATGAACTCTTCGCTAACCACTAGAGACGATACATCAGGATGCTAAGTTGAAGATGTTCTATAGTTTATATTGATAACCACGCAAGAAGCCATGCATGTACAGGACGCATGCAGCCACGCATGTACACACGCCAACGCACTAACTCATGCCGATCCAACTCATGCACATATGCGCACACCATGGAGCACACAACGCACGTACACAACACATGCATGCACACACACTCGGCCGCAGAATGCACGAGAATAACACATGCATGCGCACACACTCGGCTGCATGGAGGCGTGCGCCATCTGCGGTGACGTCCGGTTCGTTGTGTTACGGTGAAGCTCACACACAACGGTGCCTACGCATCTCTTGCAACACCTCTTTGCCGTTGTTGCTCAATGACTAGTCGGAGACGAAGACGACCGCAACCTCGGCCTTAGAGCTAGCACCAATGGAAAAGCATGCACGCTGCATGCACACGAGCATGTACGGAGTGCCCATGACATGGTGCATCCCCAGTCGCCTCTATTCCTTCTGCGCACATTGTCTATCAAGGCGGCTGCATGCCTAATGATGATGTGGGTGAGATATTCTAGGACTCAGATGATGAGGAAAATTATGAGACTACCCACAGTGGGAGTAACATAGGTAGTAACATCACACATGTCTAGACAAAGTAGATGATATGGCAAGCAATAAATGAAGAAAGAGAGGAAAGTAGTAACATCACACATATCAAGGCAAGATGTGTCTATAGCCTAATAAATGAAGTGTTGCATGTTACCACACATATGTTACTATATAGGTAGTAACATACTAGACTAGTAACATGAGCATGTTACTAGTCTATGTTACTACCCATTGTGGCTAGTCTAAGGGGGGTGTCTCCAACAGTGTTCCTCGGCTCACACCTCTTGCATCACGGTGGTCGAGCTTGGAGTCATTCATCTGGTACACGTGGCATCTCAGATCTAGACACAAGGTGACGTCCACCGTCAAGGTCCACGGTCAAGGGGGTGCTAAGTGCTAAGTGCTTAGATGAGGTGTTAAGTGCATTAAATGGCTTAGCAACTCAAGTCTCCAATGCATAGGTGCTTAGTTTGTTGTTGCTAAGCTTGCTTCATTTAATTAGTTATAGACTCAAAACTGTCTTTCCATCGTTTCTTCCTGGGATCACCAAACTAGTCTCTCTCATCTTAATTAACTTGCCACATCATATTTTATGCCTACGTGGCAGGCTTAGCAGCTATACATGGTGGAGCACTGGGAGAGGCCAAGGCTGGTCATAGTGGGGAGTAACCTATACTGTAACATATTACTATGTTACTCTAAACATCTCTATAAACCGGAAAGGAGGGAGTAGTAATATAGACTAGTGTCTTATGCATGAAACTACTAGTGAGTATGGGAGCACATGATATTTCCCCGTCCGGACCGATCCGAAGTTGGCTTCTCACCTTCTTGGCCCAACAAAAACCCCTCCCCCCTCCTGCACGCGCTTTCTGCCCAGTGCTAGCTGAGCCCGCCGCTCCACATTGATGGCAAGTCAGGGCGACGCGGCCTCTCACTGCTTCCACCATTGAAGCGGCGCACCGACCGAGGCCACCGCCCGCTGCACGCCCGACATTTCAAACTACATACTGGAGAGTAAATTTAGAGCAAGTACAACAATTAGATGACATAAGCAAGCTATAAGGATTTAAATATAGTATTTGTGCTTAGTTGAAGGAGAGAGAAGAGGAGAGAGAAGAGAAGCGGGTTGTAAACTTGTAGCCGGTTGTAGTAGGAGCTCCAACATACTTTGTGAGACAAAAGGTGGGGCTATTATGAATGATATAGTATTATACTAAAGGGACTAACTATTGTACTAGCAGGCTATTAGGTTGGTTCTAGATGATGTGTCAACTTCATATAGCCGGATGTTGGCTATACTATTAACCATGCTCTATGTGTGTGAGTAGGACTAAAGTTTAGTCCCATACTGCTAGGCGGGTGCGAGTTGCACCACTTTATAATGTGATCTATTCCAGCATTTGCATGAGCATGATAATAGGAAACCTACATGTGCACTCTTCGGGAATGAGCCTGTCTAAGGACAAAAGATATCCATGTGGTCTATATTTTTGTTGGTCAGAAAATTTATTAAGTCATTAATTAATAATTAACAGACACCTTAATTACTCACCCGTTTTTTGAGACAAACCTTGGTGGGGCTATTATTGACTTGGACGTGGGGTTTGGGTGAAAGGCGTACTATTATACTTGGTCTTACTTGCACAATTCTTCTCCAGCCCTCCTTCCGGCGTGCACCACAAGAAGGGACGGTAGTCCTCCGAACCCCGCCTTTCGTGATTCTGTACGGGAGAGGGGCGATCAGGTTTTTGGGGAGCACACTCCTGTGACTGTTGCTAGCGACGACTTCCTCAACGACATCCTTCTTCCCTGACCTCGGTAACCTCTTCATCAACGACATGAGTGACAACATCAACCACAGCAGTTCCGCTCCCGCTGTACTATATGTGATTCTGTCCTCCTGGTTTAGTCTGCATCATTACTTTGATCTTTGCAATTGTCGTCATGATCTATTTACTGTTGATTCAGATTAAATCTCATAGTAAATTGCTCATATATTTAACAATCCAATCCAAAAACCTGATTATAGGCAATTTACTTCGAGTGGTTTTGCTGCGCTTTTGAGGTCGCCTACTTTTAAGGGGGTGCAATATAAAAGGTGGCGCACAAGAGTAGTATATTGGTTTCAGATCATGTACTGCTATGACGCCACTAAGGGTAAGCCTAAGGGCGATCTTAATCGTACACAGCAGGAAGCTTTTGAGAACATGGATACCCTCTTCAAAGTCGCCCTGCTAAGTGTTCTTGACAATTCCATTCTGGATTCATATATGTTGTTTGACAGTGGCAAAGACATGTGGGCTGCGCTCGAGGCCACGTTTGGGGCCTCGGGCGCTGGCAACGAGTTGTACATCATGGAGCAATTCTGTGACTACAAGATGACCGATGAGCGCTCTGTTGTTCAGTATACTCATGAGATACAGTCAATTGCTAAGGAACTTGAGTACTTTAAGTGTGTGTTGCTGGACAAATTTGTTGCTGGGACCATCATTGCCAAGTTTCCACCTTCGTGGAACGATTTTGCTACTTCTCTGAAAAACAAGAGACATGATTTTTCCTTTTTGGATCTCATTAGCACTCTTGATTTTGAAGAGAAGGTGAGAGCAAAAGACACACATGCTCGGGTCGCTGAGGGACCTTCTAGTGCCCACATGGTGTCACAGCCCTAGCTTTAGCTTTGCTTGTGGCCTAGTCTTGGTTGTTGCATCATGTTTAAATTTTGCTTAAACTTGAAATGGGGATGTTCAAACCCTAGCACCAAATGAAATTCAACTAGGATCAAAATAAAAATATTATCAATGAACCCAAAATGCCCTTCAGAAAAGTTCATGATTTTTGAATTGGTCTAGAACCTCTGCCAAAAATGGTGCACACTTTTCTAGGTTATTAATGGATTTTTGAATTAACTCATATTGTATTTAAATTGGAGCTATTGATTCCTATAAAATATTTGGTAGCTCCAAATATTCTGAAACTTATTGAGGGCCTCTGAAACAATTCAGTTACTGCCCAAAAATATTTCCAGGATTTATAAAAATGATTTGGTTTATAAACTAAATCAAAACAGAGCAAATAAATAGAAAAACAGAAAATAAGAAAGAGAGAGAGAAGATACTCACCTGGCCTCACCCACTTGGGCCTCCTTACCAGGCGGCCCAGCCAACCAGCCCAGCCCACCAGGGGCATACCTGTCTTCAACCTCTGCCTACTGGCAGAGGCGAGGCCGAGCACGGCACCTGCGCGGGCCAGCACACAGCTGCCTGCCTGGCCCTCCCTGGCCAGCACGACGCTAGGGATCGCCACCCCGTGGCCATCTGGAATCCGCTGACCCCCTCCCTTTCGCTCACTCGCTCCCTCCTCATGGCCGAAGCCGCCATGGCCACCGCCAAGAACCACCGTGGCCAGCCACTCCCTTGCTCCATCTCCGCCTCCCTGAGCTCCGTATCATCTCCAGCTTCATCCTCGACGAGCCAAGCCTCGCCGGACGCCCTGCAACGCCGGCTCCATCGTCTTCTTCTTCCAATGCACTGAAGGTCGTCGTCATCGATTCGCCGGAACCCGTACTTCCCCGGCCTCTCCAGCAGCACCGGACGACCCGTGGTGAGCCGCTGACCCGTTCCCCCGTTGCCCCGTTGTCCCTCGCGTCCTCTAGTTGCTGCCCCGCAAGCTCCCGCGCCACCGTCCGCCATGGTCGTTGCTCTCGCAGCCATCATGCACCTCCGCTCGAGGTTGTGCCTCCGGCATGCTCCTAGAGCAACGAAGAGTCCAACGCATCCCCTATCTAGCTTCCCCGTGCACTGGAACCACGCAGCCACGCATGCCCGAACTCCGGCGGCCGCAAAAGAGCTTGCCGCCACGGACTCACTTCCGGTGAGCTCATGCCACCCAGCCCCTCCCGTCTGCCCTAGCAGATGCGCACGAACGTCAGCTCTCCGTAGAGACAAATCCCTCCTCAAACCGCCGCCTGTAGTGCGAGCCCGAGCAACTCCGGCGTGCCTCCGCCGTTCCCGTGGTCGCCGCCGACAGATCTCCGGCGTGATGATGGGGCACATTTAATCAGAGGCTAATCACCCCGCTAACCAACCCCCTAGGCCACTGACACATGGACCCCACTCTCTAATTAACTCCAGCTTTATTTCCTGTTTAGATTAGTGTTAATCTAGCGGACCCCACGTGTCAGTTTGACCGTGGCCAAGTCAGCGTTGACTGGTCCCACCTGTCATCCACCCAAACCAGCCCTGAGACACTGACATGTGGGTCCCTGCCGTCAGGTTTAACCTGGACCCGTTCTGTTGACCTGCTGATGTCATAGTGACGCAGTGCTGATGCAATAACTCATTTTTTGGATTTATTTTAATTCAGGAAATTCCAGAAAATGCCCAAAACTTCTAAAATTCATATAAATTCAACCGTAACTCCAAATGAGATAAATTATATATGAAAAATGATCAGAAAAATCCAATCTATCCATCTCTACCATTTTCATGCATGATAGAACAACTTATGGCTGCTGTTTAGACCAAATCTTATAATGGCATTTAAACCTTCACATATGGAGTTTGAATTTGAACCTAGGGTTCAAACCAACTTCATTTAATCTGTTGCTAGTTGCGTTAGCTCAAATCACAGCATATTGCCATGTCATGATCATGCATCATATTGTGCATTGCATTGATTGTGTTCTTCCTTGTTTGCCGGTATTTGTCCCCTCTCGATAAACGTGGTTCCGACGATGAGTTCGATGACACCGATGAAGAACTATACTATCTTCAGAAATGCCATGCAAGCAAAACCCCCTTGTTTATTCCGGTACAACCACACTCTCTCGCTCCTGCTCTCTTTTACTGCATTAGGACAACAACAACTCATGTGTTACTTGCTGCGGTAGTTGAACCCCTTTCCTCTGCATGACCTGTCATTGCCACAGTAAATAGATGAAACCCACTAGCATGAGTAGGAGTTGTTTGAGCCCTGATGTGCCTACTCATTCATGCTTGTTGTCATGTCTGCTACTGCTTAGAGTTGAGTCAGGCCTGATTCATCGGGGATGAATTGGAATGGTGTTGAACATGTCCTACTGTGTGAGCTAAGTGTGTGAACACGATTTGGTAAAGGTAGCGATGAGAGGCCATGTAGGATTACATGGTGGGTTGTCTCATTGAAGCCGTCCTCAGGAACTAATGTTTGTGATCCATGAAACAGTTACTACCACGCATTGGGCGTGAAACCAATGGGCACTCTCGGCTTCTTAATCACCCTTGTCCTCTGTCCAGGAGTTGCAAGTAGTTTCTGGTGTTTGTAGTATGCTGGAGACCGTGGGCAGAGCTGACCCGAGGGGTGGGCTGTGATGCGGTAGGCACGTGGCACGGTGTACCAGGCACTCGTTTGGTGTCTCGGGAACCCTGCACACATCGTTCGGTGCCGTATGTGGAAAGCTCGGCCGGACTCCCTGCGGATGGAACCTGAATA
Organism: Triticum dicoccoides; assembly: GCF_002162155.2. NCBI lineage: Eukaryota > Viridiplantae > Streptophyta > Magnoliopsida > Poales > Poaceae > Triticum > Triticum dicoccoides. The sequence goes on from NC_041383.1 coordinate 177,974,402, forward strand.
GGCGATAAACCTGGACTACAGACTTGAGTGTTTAGGTAGGCCGTGGCCGACACACTCGTTGGGCTTCCGCTTGAAGGTTGACGAGTACATGTCGTGTAAACGGCGGTAAGTGGTGAGAGTGTGTGTGAAGAAGTACACCCCTGCAGGGTTAACATCATCTATTCGAATAGCTGCGTCCGTGGTAAAGGACATCTAGGTTGCCTATACAGTTCATAGACAAGTGAAAGTGGATACTCTAAAATACGCAAGATAAGCGTGAGTACTATGGATGGCGTTCTCCTAGGGAGACGGGAGCGGATCCATAGTGGTGTATTGGTTGGTGAATATGTGGACTCGTGTGCGCCACCTTAAAAGAGTTACCTGCAGTCGTAGTTCAGGATAGCCACCGAGTCAAAGCTGGCTTGCTGCAGTTAAACCCCACCATTCCCCTTTGTTGATAATGATGCATATGTAGTTAGTTCTGATGTAAGTCCTGCTGGGTACATTTGTACTCACGTTTGCCTATTTTATGTTTTTGCAGAGAGACTTCAGTCTCAGTAGTAGTTCCGCGTGAACTTCGATGTTTAGCTTGTTACCTTAACTATGATCTTGTGCCCTCGGCGGGATCTTGTAGATAGTCAGGCTTCTTAGCCTTTTTTTCATTTGTAGATGTCTGTACTCGGACATGTTAAGCTTCCGCATGTGCTTTGACTTGTATGCTCTGAATGTTGGGTCATGAGACCCATGTTTGTAATGTCTCGCTCCTCGGAGCCTAATGAATAAATACTTGAGTTGTATGGTCATGTTGTGATGCCATGTTGTATTTGCACATCGAGCATATTGTGTGTATGTTATTGAAATGCTTGGTATGTGTGGGATCTGACTATCTAGTTGTCTATCCTTGGTAGCCTCTCTTACCGGGAAATGTCTCCTAGTGCTCCACTGAGCCTTGGTAGCTTGCTACTGCTCCGGAACACTAAGGCTGGCCGGCATGTGTCCTTCTTCGTTCCTGTGTCTGTCCCCTTCGGGGAAATGTCACGCAGTGTCTACCGGAGTCCTGTTAGCCTGCTACAGCCCGGTTTACCGGGGTCCTGCTAGCCCAGTTGCTACAGCCCGGATTCACTCGCTGATGACCGACACGTTCGTTGTTGGGTCATGTATGCCTGTCCCTGTAAGTTAGAGCCACTTTGGGTTCACGACTAGCCATGTCAGCCCGGGCTCCTTGTCATATGGATGCTAGCGATACTATCATATACGTGTGCCAAAAGGCACAAACGGTCCCGGGCCTGGTAAGGCGACACCCATGGGAATACCGTGCGTGAGGCCGCAAAGTGATACGAGGTCTTACATGCTAGATCGGTGTGGCATTGAGTCGGGGTCCTGATAGCTTTGGTATCAGAGCCTGACTGCTTGTAGGATTACCAAGCCAAACTGGTCGAAGTTGAGTCTAGAAATTCTTTAGTTATATAAGGGAATTGATTGTGGGATGGAACATAAGGCTCTTTTTACTCCTTATACCTTATGCCTTTCTGATCTGAGTCATCTTATCTTTCCTACGGGGTTAAGGAACTAGGCTTTCTCTTCTTTCTATCAGGATCACGTGTTACTAATCAGTAGACTCATAAGATTGTTGGATTTAAGCCTCGGTTCAGTTCCTACTACTTACGTATGTTAACTGTTGATCTCGAAACCTTGATATTGTGCTTCTGAGTGGCTATGCCACCATTTTTGTAGCATGTCTCAAATCTTTTTGAGCATTTATAGCCGTTATGCTGTCCGAGTCATCCCAGGTTTCTAAACAATCTAATGCATTTGCAAATCCCTTCTTTCCGCTCCCGAAGTTCCCTTGTGCCAGATCAACCACACTAACTAGTGTGCTGGGGTACTGCCTCGACATTTCTGTTGGAGCTATTATTATGACCCTAGGTGTCTTATGAAACCATCTAGTAATCTAGCCATATTTTGTGTTCCCAGTGTGATGATTCTGGCCATCATTCTCGAAAGCATCCCGTGATGCCACTTAGTAGTAGGTATTCTATTCCTGGGTTTTGAGCCCGAGATTCACTTTACTTACTTCATGTTGGTAGTGTTTGCTAGCTCCTTTAGGTTATTAGTAACCTTTGTGATAGTCCTCGAGGTTCGTGGTGTATCCTTCTTCTAAATACCATGAACTATTTATGGCAGTAGTTCTTGAACCAAAAGATCACAACAAGAGTGCTCTCAATGAGTTCACGATTCTATGTTGTTACTCTGCCAGTTCTACCTTCTCTGCATGGGTTATCCGGAAGAAATATGTTGAACTCATTCGACATGCTAGTCCGTGCATCCACAACTCAGAAAATCATATGTTCTTTTGGGTTGTCCCTCTTTGGTTGTCTTCTGACCTCGTCTATCAATTGATAGTCAAGAGCATGCGTGCATTCGTTCATCGATGCCTATTACTCTTGTGGTTCGTCAAGCCATTCTATTCGGAATGACTAGGAGAAACAAACTCCAGTACCTTATCCATTTCCAGGATTGGGTCAAAGCAGTCGTATTCCGCAGATTAAATGCAATCAAGCTTTTGGTCTGTTCTACCCTGAAGAATTACCCACTTTATGTCAGGAATGTCATGAGAATTGCACTTTCTCTTATGAATTCTTGACGTAGTGATACTTCTCACCATCGTTTGTCATTCCTCAGTCCCCGTGTTATTGTAACCAGAACACCAACAATTGAACTGTGATGTGTGAAATCAGTACTCCTAGTAACCTTGTTGCTTGGTAGTTAAAGGACAATAACCTCATTCTTAGCATGTTGATTATTGAATCATCACCCTAAGTATGATTGTGCTACCTAGTCCTTATTTCCGGTGCACTCTCCGATCAATGAGTTAGGATTGTGTCAATCCCTTGCTCTTTTGGTCATCTCGCCTTGCCCTGAAAAGCAAGACTGTTCTCGAGTTTAGTAACATATGGGTGGTTTGTGATGTTCTGAATATCTTCTCGGAAGTGTTACCAGGTTGTCACCTGACCGCTATGTTGAGTTCGTGATCAAGTTGGTTTTCTTACGAACCACCCCTTCTCCAAGAATCTGTGTTGGATACCCTAAGCTAGTTGGTCAAGCTGAACAATAAATTGGAGAGTTGGAAGATAAAAGCTTGTCTGACCTAGTTCATGTTAAGGGATATCTTTGTGTGTGTGTGTGTGTATTGAAGAAAGATGATATATTCATCGATTGGTCCTCATGATTAGTTGTTGGACCTATTGTCGTATCAAAACTTTGATTTGAGTATGGGTTATCATCAAATCAAATCAGAACCAACGATGTTCATAATGTTGTCTTACTCGTGGTTGATCCCTCGAGCATACACCATTATATCTTTTGTGTCTGACCAATGCTATCACTTGTTCACATAATTATGGAATTCCATCTCCATGGAAACCTGGACGAATTGTTGTTGAGCCCATCAGCAACACTGCTACCTTCTCCATGATTCGTGTTGAACATCCAGCTAGTATTGGAAACTTTATAAGCATTATCTTCATGACCCGCTGATGAAGCATATGTTCGGATGTAAGAGGTGACCTCCTCTAGTTCATGTGCATTTGATGCAAGTTGCCGCCGTGAATTCGAGAAAGACGATGTTGCTTCCTCTGGAATCATCCCGAATCAGTCATGCATACGTGCGAAGTATTCTGTGGTTTGGAGACTTGCAACCTTCATTCCATATGTATCCCTAGCACACCAAGCCACTGATTGAGTTGTTCAGAGATAAAGGAGTCTGTCTAAGGTGAACTCTTTGGACTTCCACGCATGTAGACTTTGCTATCATTGATGATGGTTCCCCACCTGAACTCGGTAGTGTTTTATTATAAGACTACTATGTGGCCATGTTTGTCTGGGACAACATGTTCACATGTTTGTAGCAGAACCAGCTCATGTTTTGGAGCTTACTACCGCAGTCCATTTCCCGAGAATCTCGCAACATCGTCTCGTCGGTTTGTGTTGCAAACTTTCATTTTTATTCCTAGACTTGATGAGTCTGGAATATCCTGACACCAACCAGATCTGAATCTCAGGCAGATATGATGGTTGGAGCATTGTCAAAGAACTATAATATTGGTCTCTTGATAACCGGTAAAGTGGATGTCATGGCCAACACACCCAACCGGAAGACCTATTATTGTAGCATCTTGATTGAAGGAAGTTGGCCACCTCCCCATGAGGATTTCGTAGGATTTACCTCTGTAGTTAATCCTTACGGATTCTTGTGCTCCCGAAGTCCGACCTTTTACTTGATGATTCTAGGTACCAAACCATTTTAATAAATGGGTTGCGCTAGCACATCAAGGAGAACATTAGAAGCGGAGTGCTAAATGTCTCTCGGTCGATCATCCAGATTTTGTCCCCTTGGCCTCGCTAAGGTGAAATCTGAGAAAGTGTTGTCTTCCTTGCATCTGCTTCCTCCACCAATACTCATCATGGTAGTGTGTTGTGTTGCTAGGATCCTTGACACAGATGTTGGTAAAACCTTGATGAATATGGAAATGCTCAAGTTCTTGATAGCACGCGCAAGCACTAGGTGCTATCATAGGCACTATCTGGGATTGCTTCCAGTTTTCTCGGTTATGCTATAAATTTTCAACAGTGGACTCACTATCTACTGTTAAGCCTCTCCCCAGTTACTAGAATCATTCCCAGCATTTGCATTTTGTTCCCAGCTAGCACCCGTCATTGTGCCAGTCTACCATGGATCTCATCCATTTCCGGTGATAAGGAAAATCATCCATTGTGTTGTCTTCAACAAGGTAATTCACATCATCCATTCTAGTCTGGGTATGCCATTCTAATGAACTCCTTCAAACGATCGTTTGAGAATCTCCTTAGGCTGGTATAGAGTGTTTCAATGATCTCTGAATCAAAGGTAATTCTTTTTGCCACTTAAGGGGATATATCTACGAGTCACCACCCCTAAGGCGTCTCGTCGTGGTATCATGGCAACTCAACTCCTCGCTACGTTGACAACTGCTCACCACCTTCTTAAGTGTGGAATTGTTGTCTACCTAGTGAACCTTCGTTATCTGTTTCACTCCATCCCTTTGGATATGTGCTTCGTGTCTCATCTCGAGAGATGTTGCTATGTCTCACTCCGTGAGTTAATCCTGAGTTGTTCGATCTTCGAGAAGATCGATCCTTCTAGAGTTTTTCCTTTCCTCCCGTTGTCATGTTGGTTGAAGTTCTCAAAGCAAGACGTCGAGATCAAGATGATGCAATGAATCAACATCCTCGGGAAGGGCAGTTGGATTGAGAAGATCGTGATAGTTTTGTGACCCCCTTCCTTCTTACCTCACGACTTGAATCTCGGGCCGAGATTCTTGTTTAGTGGGGGTGAGCTGTCACAGCCCTAGCTTTAGCTTTGCTTGTGGGCTAGTCTTGGTTGTTGCATCATGTTTAAATTTTGCTTAAACTTGAAATGGGGATGTTCAAACCCTAGCACCAAATGAAATGCAACTAGGATCAAAATAAAAATATTATCAATGAACCCAAAATGCCCTTCAGAAAAGTTCATGATTTTTGAATTGGTCTAGAACCTCTGCCAAAAATGGTGCACACTTTTCTAGGTCATTAATGGATTTTTAAATTAACTCATATTGTATTTGAATTGGAGCTATTAATTAATATAAAATATTTGGTAGCTCCAAATATTCTGAAACTTACTGAGGGCCTCTGAAACAATTCAGTTACTGCCCAAAAATATTTTTAGGATTTATAAAAATGATTTGGTTTATAAACTAAATCAATACAGAGAAAACAAATAGAAAAATAGAAAATAGGAAAGAGAGAGAGAGAAGATACTCACCTGGCCTCACCCACTTGGGCCTCCTTACCTGGCGGCCCAGCCAACTAGCCCAGCCCACCAGGGGCATACCTGTCTTCAACCTCTGCCTACTGGCAGAGGCGAGGCCGAGCACGGTGCCCGCTCGGGCCGGCACGTAGCTACCAACCTAGCTCTCCCTGGCCAGCGCGACGCTAGGGATCGCCACCCCGTGGCCATCTGGAATCCGCTGACCCCCTCCCTCTCGCTCCCTCGTTCTCCCCATCATGGCCGAAGCCGCCATGGCCACCGCCAAGAACCACCGCGGCCAGCCACTCCCTCGCTCCATCTCCGCCTCCCTGAGCTCCGTATCATCTCCAGCTTCATCCTCGACGAGCCAAGCCTCGCCGGACGCCCTGCAAGGCCGACTCCGTCGTCTTCTTCTTCCACGGGCATTGAAGGTCGTCGTCGTCGATTCGCCGGAACCCGTACTTCCCCGGCCTCTCCAGCAGCACCGGACGACCCGTGGTGAGCCGTTGACCCGTTCCCCCCTTGCCCCGTTGTGCCTCGCGTCCTCTAGCAGCTGCCCCGCAAGCTCCCGCGCCGCCGTCCACCATGGTCGTTGCTCCCGCGGCCATCATGCACCTCCGCTCGAGGTTGTGCCTCCGGCGTGCTCCTGGAGCAACGACGAGTCCAACGCATCCCCTATCTAGCTTCCCCGTGCACTGGAACCACGCGGCCACGCATGCCCGAACTCTGGCGGCCGCAAAAGAGCTTGCCGCCACGGACTCACTTCCGGTGAGCTCATGCCACCCAGCCCCTCCCGTCTGCCCTAGCAGATGCGCACGAACGTCAGCTCTCCGTAGAGACAAATCCCTCCTCAAACCGCCGCCTGTAGTGCGAGCCCGAGCAACTCCGGCGTGCCTCCGCCGTTCCCGTGGTCGCCGCCGACAGATCTCCGGTGTGATGACGGGGCACATTTAATCAGAGGCTAATCACCCCGCTAACCAACCCCCTAGGCCACTGACACATGGACCCCACTCTCTAATTAACTCCAGCTTTATTTCCTGTTTAGATTAGTGTTAATCTAGCGGACCCCACGTGTCAGTTTGACCGTGGCCAAGTCAGCGTTGACTGGTCCCACCTGTCATCCACCCAAACCAGCCCTGAGACACTGACGTGTGGGTCCGTGCTGTCAGGTTTGACCTGGACCCGTTCTGTTGACCTGCTGATGTCATAGTGATGCAGTGCTGACGCAATAACTCATTTTCAGGATTTAATTTAATTCAGGAAATTCCAGAAAATGCCCAAAACTTCTAAAATTCATATAAATTCAACCGTAACTCCAAATGAGATAAATTATATATGAAAAATGATCAGAAAAATCCAATCTATCCATCTGTAGAATTTTCATGCATGATAGAACAACTTATGGCTGCTGTTTAGGCCAAATCTTAAAATGGCATTTAAACCTTCACATATGGAGTTTGAATTTGAACCTAGGGTTCAAACCAACTTCATTTAATCTGTTGCTAGTTGCGTTAGCTCAAATCACAGCATATTGCCATGTCATGATCATGCATCATATTGTGCATTGCATTGATTGTGTTCTTCCTTGTTTGCCGGTGTTTGTCCCCTCTTGATAGACGTGGTTCCGATGATGAGTTCGATGACACCGATGAAGAAATATACTATCTTCAGAAATGCCAGGCAAGGAAAACCCCCTTGTTTATTCCGATACAACCCCACTCTCTCGCTCCTGCTCAATTTTAATGCATTAGGACAACAACGACTCACGTGTTACTTGCTGTGGTAGTTGAACCCCTTTCCTCTGCATGACCTATCATTGCCACAGTAAATAGATGAAACCCACTAGCATGAGTAGGAGTTGTTTGAGCCCTGATGTGCCTACTCATTCATGCGTGTTGTCATGCCTGCTACTGCTTAGAGTTGAGTCAGGCCTGATTCATCGAGGATGAATTGGAATGGTGTTGAACATGTCCTACTGTGTGAGCTAAGTGTGTGAACACGATTTGGTAAAGGTAGCGATGAGAGGCCATGTAGGAGTACATGGTGGGTTGTCTCATTGAAGCCGTCCTCAGGAAGTGAGTTCTATGTTAGTGATCCATGAAACAATTACTACCACGCATTGGGCCCGAAACCAATGGACCCTCTTGGCTTCTTAATCACCCTTGTCCTCTATCCAGGAGTTGGAAGTGGTTTTTGGTGTTTGTGGTATGCTGGAGGCCGTGGGCAGCGCTGACCCGAGGGGTGGGCTGTGATGCCATAGGCACGTGACACGGTGTACCGGGCGCCCATTTGGTGTCTCGGGAACCCTGCACACATCATTCGGGGCCGTATGTGGAAACCTCGGCCGGACTCCCTGCAGATGGAACCTGAATAGGCGATAAACCTGGACTACAGACTTGAGTGTTTAGGTAGGCCGTGGCCGACACCCTCGTTGGGCTTCCACTTGAAGGTTTCCGAGTACATGTCGTGTAAACGGCGGTAAGTGGTGAGAGCGTGTGTGATGAAGTACACCCCTGCAGGGTTAACATCATCTATTCGAATAGCCGCATCCGCGGTAAAGGACCTCTGGGTTGCCTATACAGTTCATAGACAAGTGAAAGTGGATACTCTAAAATATGCAAGATAAGCATGAGTGCTATGGATGGCGTTCTCGTAGGGAGACGGAAGCGGATCCATAGTGGTGTATTGGTTGGTGAATATGTGTACTCGTGTGCGTCACCTCAAAAGAGTTACTTGCAGTCGTAGTTCAGGATAGCCACCGAGTCAAAGCTGGCTTGCTGTAGTTAAACCCCACCATTCCCCTTTGTTGATAATGATGCATATGTAGTTAGTTCTGATGTAAGTCTTACTAGGTACATTTGTACTCACGTTTGCCTATTTTATGTTTTTGCAGAGAGACTTCAGTCTCACTAGTAGTTCCGCGTGAACTTCGACGTTTAGCTTGTTACGTCAGCTACGATCTTGTGCCCTCGGCAGGATCTTGTAGATAGTCAGGCTTCTCAGCCTTTTTTCATTTGTAGATGTCTGTACTCAGACATGTTAAGCTTTCGCATGTGCTTTGACTTGTATGCTTTGAATGTTGGGTCATGAGACCCATGTTTGTAATGTCTCGCTCCTCGGAGCCTAATGAATAAATACTTGAGTTGTAGAGTCATGTTGTGATGCCACGTTGTATTTGCACATATTGAGCATATTGTGTGTATGTTATTGAAATGCTTGGTATGTGTGGGATCTGACTATCTAGTTGTTTATCCTTGGTAGCCTCTCTTACCGGGAAATGTCTCCTAGTGCTTCCACTGAGCCTTGGTAGCTGCTACTACTCCGAAACACTCAGGCTGGCCGGCATGTATCCTTCTTCGTTCCTGTGTCTGTCCCCTTCGAGGAAATGTCACGCGGTGTCTACCGGAGTCCTGTTAGCCTGGTACAGCCCGATTTACCGGAGTCCTGCTAGCCCAGTTGCTACACCCCAGATTCACTCGCTGATGACCGACATGTTCGTTGTTGGGTCATGTATGCCTGTCCCTGTAAGTTAGTGCCACTTTGGGTTCACGACTAGCCATGTCAGCCCGGGCTCCTTGTCATATGGATGCTAGCGACACTATCATATACGTGTGCCAAAAGGCGCAAATGGTCCCAGGCCTGGTAAGGTGACACCCGTGGGAATACCGTGCGTGAGGCCGCAAAGTGATATGAGGTGTTACATGCTAGATTAGTATGGCATTGAGTCGGGGTCCGGACACATGGTACACGAAAAGAACTTCCAGCCCAACCAGCCCCAAAACAACAAGAACAAATCTGAGGGGAAAGGCAAGTTTGATGCAAAGAACAAGTCGTCACATTCTACCAACTTCAAGAAGAATTCTCATAACGGGAAGGGATGCAAACCTCAATTTTGGTAGCATCGCACAAAATTTATATGGCTGCCTCTACCTGCTGTCAGCTAACCCCTCATGGTGCTCCAGGTATTCCTACATTCATAACTAGGTACAATGACCACCACAAGATGAAATAAGCTTATTCGTACGTTGACTTGTTGATTGCAGTGCGGAACGATCCTGTCATGTGTGGAAGAGCAAACAAGCAGTGCAACCGAAGGTGGAAATCAACCAAGGACTTATGAAATTATATATAATCTTCCTCGGGCAGGTCAGTATCCCCTTCGTCCAGATGATCGTGTTTTGTCATGCCGAGCTATTGATATGTGCTACTGTTTTGCAACACCGTTTAAGTATAGCTATTGTTTTCCTATCTTTTCATATTAAGGAAAATGAAGATGATTTCAGGGGAACTGCACAATAGGGACTCATGTCGAGTCATCTCTATTGCCTCATGTGTTTGCTGCAAATGTGTCAGCATAAATTGCAAGATGAGGCAGCTAGCCGGATGTGGAGTTGCCAACATGCTCAAAGTGCTCGCAACATTGAGAAGAAACAAGCATGCCCAGGAAATTAATGCGTGCGCAGGGAGGCCCTTTGCTCAGAGAAGCATCGACCGATTTTATTTATTTCCACAACTTCTCACAGCTTGGTATTGGTTATAGTATGGTGAATTATTGAGATGCATAAACATGCTGAACTTTTGTTCTTCTGAATGTTAGTATGCATACCGTATCTTCTGAAGCATAGTTTAATGTGAGTGTCTGCATCCAGTACCGCATCCTCTAATTTGGTGGATGCCAAGTTGAAAAAGGTTACCAATGAGTAGCCATAAGCTGGAGGCGTCTCTTTTCTTTCTTTCGAATGGGCAGTAAGCTGGAGAGTGTCTCGGGATGCCTCTAGCACAAGGCCCTCCAGTACGAAACACGGCCAGCCGACTGGGCCGATACAAAAGAATATCCATCTTAAAACCTATTTGTTTTTGTTTTTTGCGAGGAGAAGCCCATATTTCTTGAAGAGGGGGCGATCCCAGAAAAACCCTCCTTCCTCCTCGCTTCCACTTATACTCCCTCCGTCCAGGTTTATTAGGCCCATGGGCCAATTACTAAGACCAAGAAGATGCACACAGAGAAAATAAATCTCCTTAATTTACTCCATAACCACCCTATTAAATAGGCCTAGTAACGAACCAGGCGCATGCAGTGGCCGGCGGGCACATGCATCCTGCATGCATGGCCAGTCAGCCAAGTCCACGCGCCAGCTCCAATGCAGCAACGCAAAAGAAGAGAGCGATTCTTGGGGAAAAGCGAGTAGTTAGTGCAACGGGCCTTATAAACACGAACAACTCGCTCTCCCGCTTCCGTCTCCCCTTAACTCCCCCCGCTCCCCTTCTTCCTCACTCGTCCAGAAAACCCCCGCTCACCTTATTCCTCACTCATACAGAAAACGCCTGCTCCTCTTCTTCCACTCCTACATAAATCCCCAGACCTCCTTCTTCCCCACTCGCACTGCCACTAGGCTCGTCTCTGGCTACTCTTCTCAAACCCATGAGCTCGGCGTGCCGCCCACAAGGAAAATGGAGTCGGCTGGCCCTAGCGTCAAGAAGATGAGGCTCCCGCCAATGGCGACGCCGGTTGTAGATCCCGCACCCGGCAGCGCGGGGAGAAGCGGCGAGCCCCCCCACCCGGATCTGAGGAACCGGTAGAATCTCGGACCGCATCAGCGATCTCCCGGACATCATCCTTGAGGAGATCATCTCGCTTCTCCCCACCAAGGATTGTTGCTGCACACAAGTCCTCTCAACTCGGTGGCGCCCTCTATGGCGCACCGCGCCCCTCAATCTCAACTGTCGTCAGATATCTGTCCTTCCAAAATTTGATCTCCTCAGAGCCATCGTCTCCTCTCACCAGAAGGGCCCCGTTCAATGCCTCTGCATCCCGACACGCTACCCGCTGTCCATACCCGGCACAATGGACGCTTGGTTGACATCCCCTGAATTCGGAAAACTCCAACAGTTTGAGTTGTACCATGACCACAAAAGTTTCATGCCATGAACACACCAAGAATTCATGCCCACACCACCGTTGTCCATCTCACGGCTTTCCTCCTCTCTCCACACCACCACCTTCACCCGGTGCCATCTACCAGACGATCTGGTACAAATGCTTCGACTTCCACTACTAAAAAAACTTTCGCTTGTGGTGGTTTATCTATCGGAGGCCTCACTGCACAACATCATCCACTCCAGTTGCCCTGCCCTGGAGCGATTGCTGGTTGTTTTAGGAATAGAAATCCCTACCAGTTGTCTCCAAATAAAGTTGCCTCACCTTAAAAGCATTGGAATTTGTTTTGAAGGACAACAGCTCATCATCGAAGATGCCCCTTCACTTCAAAGGTTGCTCCTTGATGATTGTTATAAACCTTCACAAATAAATGTCGTCTCTGCGCCCAAACTGGAGACCTTGGGTGTAATTTGTGACATGTTTAATGATCACAAGAAGTTGGTGCTGGGCTCCTCACTTTTTCAGGTACCGTATATTATCATCTACACATTTTTAATCATAAACTACATTTTTCATTTGTGCGCATAAGTTTTATATCATCTTGGAGTACACTTTGGGTACTAATATTGCGTTATATGCTCAATGAAGAGTTTGTCCATTGATAGCCTATCAATGCTGTTGGATTCTATTAAGATCTTATATACTCCCTCTGTTCCATAATGTAGTGCCTATAGATTTTTATAAAAGTCAAACATTATAAACTTTGACCATATTTATAGAGAAAAGTAGGTACATCTAGAATACTAAATGCACATCACTAGATACATCCTGAGTTACATTTTCAGAATGTACATGTTTGGTATTGTAGATGTAGACAGTTTTCTCTATATACTTGGTCAAAGTTGACAAACTTTGACTTTCACAAAAATCTATAGGCACTACATTGGGGAATGGAGGGAGTATCAGAATGTTTAGTTTTGATCTGAACATAATTATTGGCTTGCTGCAATGCTTTCGATCTCTGGAGAATTTATATACAGAGGTGATGATTTCATGCACATTGAAAGCCCATATATATTGTACTAGAATTAACTGTTCAGCTGTCGTTCTTTCGACATACTCTTTTTTCAGACCTTAATTGTTTTCAATCTTCATGTCTACTTAGGCTCAAACACATGGAGCAAAACATATAACCAATCGGTGGCGTAATAAGCACCAGGCTTTTCTCAGTTCTCATGACATTCGTTTGAGGACAATAACGATGGAAGGATATGCATCCAACCAGGCAGACAGAAACTTTGTTACATTCTTCCTGTTGAATGCGAGGTCACTATTGCCCATGAGGCTTAAGTTTTATCGCAAGAGATTTCTCATAGACAGATACGTTCAGCAGCAAAAAAAAGAAGTTTCAGGTGGACAAATGGGCTTCTAAACGTGCTCGGCTTCTATTTACAACAAGTTGTAGTCATCCTGAAATAAAAATTTCTGCATAGGATGTTGATTTTATGGATCAGACCGATCCATTTCTGGGTTTTGTCTCAAAATTTGATGAACAATTTATCCTTGGGCTTTTTGTACCATTCGTAAGCTTGAGTTGTATGTTGTTTCCCTCGTACTCCCCTCCACCTGCCACTACACTGCCCCATCTTCCACGGCTGCTGTTCGTTCCCGTCCGAGGCCTCGCCTTCATTCTACGCCTTGGTTCACTCGCTGTGCCCGCCGCCGTCTGGCGTTGTCAACATGGTCATCAACCAAGAGGAATCAGGAGATGACTGTACGTGGAGAGGCTGACAGTGGGGACCCACCAGGGTCATTGCATTACGCAAGCAGGTGCCTCGTTATTACAAGCCAAAAAATACTTCCTCCTAATTGTTTGACAACTACGTCCCACTCCATTGTCAATGTAGTCAATAAACGAGAAAATTACACAACAAGCGGATAGCACCAGGGACCCAGCAGCTTGCCTAGTTGTTTTTTAGTTTCAGAGACGGAGCTCAACTGCGTGCTGTGTGGGGGCTGTGGCCCGTCTAGCCCACACTTACGCTTTTATTTAAGCACATGACGAGTGCTACGTCTTGAGCTTGCGTTGGTTTTCCTTGAAGAAGTTTTCCTTGCAGCAAAGTAGCATAAGTATTTCCCTCAGTTTTTCAGAACCAAGGTATCAATCCAGTAGGAGGCTCCTCAAAAGTCCCACGCACCTACACAAACAAACAAGAACCTCGCAACCAACACAATAAAGGGGTTGTCAATCCCTTCACGGCCACTTGCGAAAGTGAGATCTGATAGAGATAATATGATAAGATAAATATTTTTGGTATTCTTATGATATAGATTGGAAAAGTAAAGATGCAAATAAAAGTAGATGGAAAGCTTACATGATAAAAGATAGACCCGGGGGCCATAGGTTTCACTAGTGGCTTCTCTCAAGATAGCATAAGTATTACGGTGGGTGAACAAATTACTATCGAGCAATTGATAGAAAAGCGAATTATTATGAGATTATCTAGGTATGATCATGTATATAGGCATCACGTCCGTGACAAGTAGATCGACTCCTGCCTGCATCTACTACTATTACTCCACACATCGACCGCTATCCAGCATGCATCTAGAGTATTAAGTTCATAAAGAACAGAGTAATGCATTAAGAAAGATGACATGATGTAGAGGGATAAACTCATGCAATATGATATAAACCCCATCTTTTTATCCTCGATGGCAACAATACAATACATGCCTTGCTGCCCCTGCTGTCACTGGGAAAGGACACCGCAAGATTGAACCCAAAGCTAAGCACTTCTCCCATTGCAAGAAAGATCAATCTAGTAGGCCAAACCAAACTGATAATTCGAAGAGACTTGCAAAGATAACTTAATCACACATAAAAGAATTTAGAGGAGATTCATATATTTCTCATAGATAAACTTGATCATAAACCCACAATTCATCGGATCTCGACAAACACACTGCAAAAGGAGTTACATCGAATAGATCTCCAAGAAGATTGAGGAGAACTTTGTATTGAGATTCAAAGAGAGAGAAGAAGCCATCTAGCTAATAAATATGGACTCGAAGGTATGTGGTAAACTACTCACAACTCATCGGAGAGGCCTTGGAGATGATGTAGAGGCCCTCCTTGGTCGATTCCCCCTCCGGCAGAGCGCCGGCGAAGGCTCCAAGATGGGATCTCGTGGATACACAAGGTTGTGGCGGTGGAATTAGGTTTTCGTGGTCTGTTCTGATGTTCTCGGGGTACGTGGGTATATATAGGAGGAAGAAGTAGGTTGGTGGACGCTCGAGGGGCCCACGAGGGTGGGGGCACGCCCACCTGTAGGGGGCGCGCCGGGCACCCTCGTGGCCGCCTTGCTTGTTGCTTGACTTCCACTCCAAGTCTCCAAGTTCACGTTTGTTCCAAAAACATCGCTCCCGAAGGTTTCATTCCGTTTGGACTCTGTTTGATATTCCTTTTCTTCGAAACACTGAAATAGGCAAGAAAACAACAATTCGGGCTGGGCCTTCGGTTAGTAGGTTAGTCCCAAAAATGATATAAAAGTGTAAACTAAAGCCCATAAACATCCAAAATGGGTAATATAATAGCATGGAACAATCAAAAAATAGATACATTCGAGACATATCAAGCATCCCCAAGCTTAATTCCTGCTCGTCCTCGAGTAGGTAAATGATAAAAACAGATTTTTTGATGTGGAATGCTACCTAGCATAATTCTCAATGTAACTTTCTTTATTGTGGCATGAATGTTCAGATCGAAATGATTCAAAATAAAAGTTCATATTGACATAAGAAATAGTAATACTTCAAGCATACTAACTAAGCAATCATGTCTTCTCAAAATAACATGGCTAAAGAAAGTTATCCCTACAAAATCATATAGTCTGGCAGTTGCTCTATCTTCATCACACAAAGTATTTAATCATGCACAACCCCGATGACAATCCAAGCAATTGTTTCATACTTTAGTAATCTCAAACCTTTTCAACTTTCATGCAATACATGAGCGTGAGCCATGGGCATAACACTATATGTGGTATAGAATGGTGGTTGTGGAGAAAAAAAAGGAGAATATAGTCTCACATGAACTAGGTGTATCACTCGGGCTATGGAGATGCCCATTAATAGATATCAATGTGAGTGAGTAGGGATTGCCATGCAACGGATGCACTAGAGCTATAAATGTATGAAAGCTCAACAAAAGAAACTAAGTGGGGGTGCATCCAACTCGCTTGCTCACGAAGTCCTAGGGCATTTTGAGGAAGCCCATCATTGGAATATACAAGCCAAGTTCTATAATGAAAAATTCCCACTAGTATATGAAAGTGACAACATAGGAGACTCTCTATCATGAAGATCATGGTGCTACTTTGAAGCACAAGTGTGGTAAAAAGGATAGTAGCATTCACTACTAGAAAAACCCCTACTAATGGCGCACCTAGTATGGCCATTAATGGCGCATCTGTGGTGCGCCATTAACAGCACCCCATTAGTAATTTTTACTAATGGCGCACCGCCTGGTGCGCCATTAGTATCTGGTATACTAATGGCACACCGCGGGTGCGCCATTAGTATGCCTCCCAGGGGCCATGTATATCCAGGTGCTTTGGCATACTAATGGCGCACCACCACTGGATGCGCCATTAGTAACCATGGCATATTAATGGCGCACTTACCAGTGATGCGCCATTAGTATGCTTTGTCATACTAATGGCGCACTATCATGTGATGCGCCATTAGTATGAATATTAGGTTTTTTTTATTTTTTTATTTTCTGTTTTTTGCACAGGTTACAAAATGTATAATTTGACAAAATATAGACAGCACACATCAACAACAGATTCATCGAATACAATAGAAGAATACAATTCATCATATTAGTCTCCGAATACAATTCATCATATTAGTCTCCGAATTGAAAAGACCGAACAAAGATAGAACATTATATTACAAGTCTCAAGACCGCGAGTAGCGAGTTTGTCTTCACATTACAAGTCGATATCGATCATCTAAACTACCATCACATAGAAGAGAGCTGCGGTCATCACGATGAGCATCATCACGATGAAACTCGTCTTCATCCGGTTCCTCCAACGCTCCCTCCCCTCTCCCGCTAGATAGCGGGCGTATCTAGATTCGGCCTCGGCCCTAGTGGTGTACCCTTTGTAACTGTTACCGCTGAATCGGTGAACCTGTCTTCGACACTCCTCCCAGTCATCGTAGACTCCGGGAACCTTACCCTTGTACACGACATACGTCGGGATCGCTATGCACTAGCCAAACGAAACGTTAGTACCAATTCACAGACAATACATAAGCAATATATAATTATGCAACAGAACGATCGGAAGAGAAAAGCAAGACATTAATAGCATCGATTACATCTAAGTTGAACGACTCTCGAAACCAAAGAGACATACTACAAGTTCATTAAAGTTTAATTACAACATGAGCCAATCGATGTTTCAGAACTAGACACAGCATCACTGCTTTTGACTCGACTCAAGGGACCGGAGCGTGGATGAAGCCGCCGTCTATCGTGGGAGTCATGAAATAACGGTCGTTGTCAGCCTGCATTTGTAGCATTGTGTCGATGTCACTGTTGGACGGTTGATTTCTAAGGTAGAACTGCCCCGAGGTACGAAGGACATCTTGATGGATGATTTCTGCAAACTCCAACTGGATGCGAAAGAATTCTTGTCGGAGGTCCGCGTCCTGGATTGCCGACACGCTCGCGGCCCAATCTTTGAGTTTACTCGGTAGCAGAAGTTGATGATGGTCCCGTACGATCGCCCGCATGTGATGGATGGCGTAGTAGGCACCCTTCTGACCGCCAGGCGGCTGCTTGACGCAGCAGAACGTCGTATTGTGGGAGAACACGTGCTTGCCGTACTTACGAATAGGCCTGGTGAAGGTGCCTCCAGATTTGGCGTAGCCGGGGAGAACATCATCAAGAACCTTCTTGACATTTGTGTAGTCTATGTTCGACTGACGGTCCGGGTCGAAATACGTGGCCATGGAATATTTGGGGCTTAGGAGGATGAGCGTGCAACGTGTGTCACTGCAGAAAACACGGAATGTTAAAAGAAAAACGATCGAAATGTAAGAATTCATATGTTACGGGCCGGTTGAGGGGAGGACTTACTCGGGAAAGTAAGGCACGAGGAAGTTATCCTTATCTTGGTTTGCCAGAATGACGCCTTCGAGGTAAGAACTCGCGACTTGCCGGTCCCCAGCGCTGCCCAAGATCTTGGCACGCATGTAGAAGGGGTCGACTATCACGATGTCCGGGGTCTTGTCGCGAATGATCCGCATCTCCATACTCAGCGAAAATAGCCGAACGAAGGTGTAGTGCAGCGGATGAAGGTTCAACATAGCATGGATGTCATCAAAACGCAGGACGATCATACGCCCGATGGAGTTATCCACAAAGCCCTTGCCCTCTGGCACCTTGGCCGCGAAAACTGGGTATGCCACATCCTTCTCCCTGAGACGCCGCTTCTCCAAAGAAAGAACACTGTCATGCAGACTCCGCATAGCACCGGTTGCAGCATTGAGCATATTTGTCGGTAGCATCGCCCTACCCGCCACATGCACCCTCCTCGAGATATACTGCGGTGAAGGTGGCCCGTCCTGAGCACGGATCGTACTCGGTGCCGGCTGGCTCGCACCCTTCTTAGTATTTCTTTTGCGTGCCTTCTTCTTCTCCTGTAATGGGACCGAGTTCTGCTCACAGACCGCCTTCTTGAGTGTGTTGGGGCTGATAATATTTCGCACCTCGCCTATCTGAGGCTCGGTGAAGTCGGCAGCTGGAGGCGTCTCCTGAGAGCTGAACGTCAGACGGCGCCTGTTGCAACTTGGCTTCTCCGCGGTACCAGCTAGATCGCACACGTCTTTTGTTGGGTTTGGTTCTTGAGAAGGAGGCCCCATGAAGTCGCCATCGTACCCATGTTCGGCAAAGTACTGATCGACGTTGCCAAATGTATCATCTTCGTCGTCGTCATCGTTCTGATCCTGTGCCATATGCATGTTTGGATCCAGTGGCATAGGGATGTCCGGCACCGTTACGGCGGTCTTGCCATGGGGCCGACTTGGCGCCGGCACGACTGGCAGTGTTGTCTTTGGGGTGGTGTCCCCCGCCCCCAAACGAATCTGGCTCTTCGGCCAAAGCAGGGGCCAGCTCAGGCAGGCGCTGAGGGTCATCACATCTTCATCGTTGGCCCCGACGGGTCGAATCGGAGGTAACAAGTCGTCACAGCCTAGCAGCACCCGAACCAGTTGAACCCTAAACAAGTCGGGTGGCATCTGGGTACCGTGGAACAAGGGGTTGCCCGGTTGAACGATTTTGCCCTTGGCGACATCGACCAACTCATTGTTCACAAAGTGGAGGAGAGTGCACGGAACATCGGCGGCGCCCTGCGAAAACATGTAGGGCGTCAGGGATGCCCAGTCAAAGGCAAGGAGATGAAGTCCTCGGCCGAGAGAGGCTTAATTAGTTACCGTGATGATGGCGTCGAGCTCGGCTAATGTTGACGCACCGCCAACGGCGGGCGTGCAGTTGACGGAGGTGCCGCTTGCTACAGAGGTGCCGGCCGGCGTACACCCGGGTGCATTAAGCTCCCGTGCCAGCGTCGGAGACACCAATGTCGCCTCCGCCGGAGGCACCAATGGCCCCGCCATCGCATTATGCGAGTTGCTGGCCGTGAAGCTAGGAATCGGGGGCGGCCCCTGTTGGCCGCCCGCAATCCACGCACTCAACCCCGAGATCAAGGTAGGCACAAGGGCGGTGATCGTCGCTCCGAGTCGTTGTTCCACTTGCTCTTGGACAATCTCCGGAATCCGCGCCACCTGTGCCTTGAGTTCTTGAACCTCTCGCGCCTGGCTTTCCGAGCTGGTCTTTTTCTCCTTCCGCACACCGGCGGAATAGTATGACCCCCATTTTGTCGACAAGCCTTTGCCGGCCACACGACCAGCTGACGTCGGCTTACTGAGCTTATCCTTGTTCTTCATTACATTCAACCCCCTATTTAGAGTGGTGTCCCAAGGGTTGCTCTTAGTCGACCCCGCGCTACTGCTTTCAGTCGCCTGCGGAAGGAATGTGAACCATTTAGAAATTTGGCTTCATTAATTAGAATGCAACCATATGGAGCTAATTACGCGGGGGTGTATTCCTTACAAGAACAAGCTCAAGCTGCCTGGTCTTCGAATCCGTGGTAAGCTCCTTTGTTTTCGGGTCCTTCTTGTACCGGGCCCTGACAAAGTTCCTGGTCTGCTTGTCACCGTATTTATCGAAGAGGGGCGGTAGGCCTTGCTCGGCACGGTCCGCCTCCTCCTTGTCCCATATAGGCTCCGCCACTCTGTAACCGCCGGGACCGAGTGTGTGTTCCCCTATGTTCAGCTCCCGCATTTGTTTCCCCCACTCACTTGATTGGGAGCTTGCGGTGCTCGAGCAATTGATCTTGAAGTCGTTGTAGTCATCTTCGGTGATCGAAGGATTTTTCTCCTTGATCTTCTGATAACTCTCACCTTTCTCGATCATTCTCTTCACATTGCTTTTCCAAGTAGACAGGGCCTTGCTCATCTTCGTGAGGGCAGCATTGTTCACTTTATTCCCTTTGAGGCTTGTGTTTTCAAATTCAGCGGGGAACTTGTATCGTTCGTGCAGCTTCGTGAAGAGGAGGTTGCACAAATTCCCTCGGTCAGGATGCCTCAGGTTCTCGGTGTTGATAGAGATGGTGCTCCAGACAATGCACCCGAGCTGAAGCGAGTACCCCTTGACTATTCGTTCGGGCGCCATTGGATTCCCGTTGGAGTCCACTTCAGTAACTTCCTCCTTGAGGGTGCGGAGCACGATCGGGCGCCAGTCCTTCCGTTGCCTCTTCGGTTGGCTGCCATCTGTGCGTGCACCGCCATCATCAGTGGTGGCATCCTCGGCGGCACCATCAGTGGTGGCATCAGTGTGGTCATCCTCGGCGGCACCATCCGTGGTCTCAGGATCGGTGGGGAAGGCGGCGGCCTCATACAAGTGAGGTTGTTCCTCCATCTCCTGGGACAGCTCCCAGAATGCCTTGCCGCCCCAACCCCCGGCCTCATCATTGTGGGCCATCTTTCTCTCTAAATAGAAACAAAGTTTAGTCAAAAAGTTGGTTATTGTCAAGGAACAAGATCATGGTCTCATCATTTAGGGTTTGTCGACACCGAGGCATCCTAAAATCTAAGCTTTTATCATTGAGGGTTTTCCGACGCCGAGGCACCCTAAAAGCCTAACCTTTCATCATTTCGGTTTTTATCGACACCGAGGCACCCTAAAAGCCATGCATTAGTCACAAGTACGCCGGGGCACTTGATCCTACTTAATTAACTACTAAGATACCCCGGCCCATGCATTAGTCACAAGTACCCCATATGTCCTTTTTTAGCAAAGTCATGCTAAAATTCACGGAAAATTTCAGCATGACCTTTGCTGAAAATAGGACATATGGAGTACCCGAATTTGCCGGAACGGAAGTTAATCGACATTCCGGCAAACTCAAGGGCCTCTCGGGGTACCTGCAAAATCATTATCCCAGGTGGACATGGATGCAATGTCACATGTCACATGGATCCCACACCCACAGGAGCTGGTGAAGCTTCATGTGTATTTCACGAAAACCAGCCTGACTAAAGAGCTTTATGTAGAAAACAAATCACTCCACCAGCTCACACAGGATCATCCCTCTAAGCAATTACTCAAAATGGGCACTAGCAGCAAAATGAACATTTTACAATCTAAACTTTTTTTTGTATCTATGTGCTCATTTAACTTTGATCCAAATAGTATCAAAGTTCTTAGAAACAAGCAGCTTTGCTAACAAAGAACAGTAAAAATGGGTCTTGCCTTAAGATGGGAAGTAAAGTTGCAAAAACTATCACAAAGAACAGTAAAAATGGAACATAGCTCAGCATTTTTATTGATAGGAACAAACATAAAATCAAACCATGGGCATCTACTAGGTAGACCAACATAAAATTTTGACTGGAGTTACATAAGGGGAAATTGATGTGATGAATGGCAGTTTGGGAGCTGAGCTGATCATGTCCATGTATTCTAATTCTACAGTAAGATGGCATTGTTGTTGGTACCAATTTATTTGTTCACAAAGATACATTTTTGGTAATGCATAGACAACATCACCTTTTATTTATCATGGTTGGTTCTGTTCCATAATTATATCAGCCCAGAGTGTCTTATTAGATATCAGACTGAATTGTAATGCACCCATTCTAAAACTTTAAATGAAAATAACCCTTGTGTTGACTGCTTGGCTAATTAGAGTATGTGGCACTGTCTTGTGTTGACTAACTCATAAATGATATTATCATCTTTACTCACCGTTATGTGTATCATGGCTGAAATTCCACCGTTATAATACATGCCTGCTTGGCTAATTAGCAAGTAAGTAACTCTTACATTATCAAAGCTTGCCGGTTTCTGAAATCAATTACTGACAGGGAATATCATATACATCATTCAACAAATTTGTTATTTTTAGGGAAAGCCATTCTGTGCACTTTATTAATAATTCGAGTAACAGTTACATCATTCATTATATCCGTCTGCTTAAAGCGCACGCGCGGGGAATCATCATCCCAATGCGCAGGCGCAGCAGAGTTTGAATCGCAAGTAAACCAAGCTAAATCACGTGAGCAGAATAAATTTGTTGACTGCTTGCCAAACTATATGGGTGAACTGAGGGTAGTACTGCAGGCTGGCTTCATCAAGGCCCTGCTTGTATTAAGTTATCGAACTATTGGTTAGTGGATTGTAACTATGTTTCTGGAATGAAACTCCCTAATTTTTTGCATGACACGTACGGTGATGGCTACAGCCCGTTGAATGAATGACATGAACAAAGCCAAGTTGCACCCAGCCAGAAGTTGGTGTGATTCTCAACACCCTTCTCTATCTCTGTCATTTTCACACAAACAATTACCATGGGGGTGAACCTTATCCTCACGAATGATTATCAACACGAAAACAGTGTGATTCTCAACACGAATGAACGACACGAACGAAGCCAAGTTACTGACAGGGAATATCATATACATCATTCAACAAATTTGCCAATTTCTTCATGGCAGAATATCATATACAAGCACGAATTTTGTTCACATTTATATAGCAACAAATATTTATACACTCATATAGCAGCACTAAGTATATTGCACTTAGAAGAAGATTTGCTTTTACATCCCACCCAACTTAACAATCCAAGTCACTGCTACTCATATTCAAAAAACCTAACTCCAATATAACCAGAAAGATTGTAAAACCTAACTCCATTATAACTCCAATATAACTAGAAAGATTGTAACTCCAATATAGCTAGAGTTATAATGCAATATTTCTTTCAGTTTATCAGTGCAAGTATATCATCCACAAGCTTCAGAGAAGAGCAAGCAGGAGTACACTGCTGCACAATTTAACTGAATTTTTTTACTCCAATAATACTGGTACACTTGCTACTGTAATGGAATACCTGATCTTTGATTCAAGTAATAGTGTATGATGAATTTGATTATTCAGACTTAAGTTTCTTCAAGTGATGTCACTAGTTTCAGTTAACTGGAGTACTACAGCAAATGGAGTACCTAATCTGATCCAGTTAAAGTCTCCAAATGGAGTACTACAGCTCCTGCACCTGCTTCTATTATGTTTGTCTTGATAAGGAAGATTATGTTTCCATGTATAGTTCTAAAGGACTACCAGAACACAAAGGCACCTGCTTCCATGTATAGTTCTAATGTGCATTTTATTTTCTACTTGTAGCCTTGTAATCTTAATTTAAATAAATATAACAGGGGGTGTGGGGCTATATATTGACCAGATGATACAGTTTCCAATTCAGCAATTCAGCAAACAAAGAATTCTGCAATTAGAAGTTCTTCATGCGCAAAGTACAGCAGGCACTGCTGAGTAAGTGGGTAGAATCTCAATGAGAACTCTCATGTCTGTGTTGCAGAAGAAAGACAAATCAAAACACCAAGGCAAATGCAGTGTTCTCAGGCCGTCTCAGTTGATAAGAATGGAAGCATATATCCAAACTAAATCCATGGCAATCAACTACTCTAGGTATGTACGTACATGGCAGACAAAAACACCTAGCAATAGCAACAAGAGAACATAGTTTCGTCCCTTAGGAAAAAAACACGCCAGAGCATGAGAGATGGATAGAGCAGAGAGAGAGAGGGGGGATGATACCTTGACGAGCTCCCCTGATGGCGTGGGTAGTAGGGTCGGGGCAGCGTCCCGGGAAGAACTAGGCACACGCGGTCCGAGGTGCGTGCAGCCTGCGCGCGAGAGGAACCAGCATCATCAGGGAACCTTGACGGCGGCACAATCGAATCGAACAAAGGGGGAGGGGGAGGAGAAGAGGACCTTGCGAGACCTTCAATGGCGGGGTCGCGGGAAAGAAGAAGCACGCGAGCAGCGGCGTGGTCGATGGGAGCAGCTCGAGCAGAGGTGGCGGCGGATCTGGCCGGCGTCGAGGGCGGCGGGGCGGCGGCGTCGGGAGAGGAGAGGGGAAGGGGATCGAGGGCGAGGGCTCGGGCGAGGGAGAGAGAGGGGATCGAGGGCGAGGGCTCGGGCGAGGGAGAGAGAGGGGATCAAGGGCGAGGGCTCGGGCGAGGGAGAGAGAGGGGATACGACGTAGGGGGGCACAATACTAATGGCGCACCACCCCTCGATGCGCCATAAGTATATACATGCTAATGGCGCACCCCGACCTGGTGCGCCATTAGTAATTTTTTTATTTCCGCTCGAGCCAACAGGTTATCTCCCACCTGACCTTATCCACATCAACTCCCCTCTACTAGCTCGACTGGTCAGGTGCCAGTTCTCACACCAGGAGGTCCTGGGTTCGATTCCTAGGCTCCACAAAAAAAAATTTATGCATTTAAAATGTTGTTTGATACTTATTTGTGTTTAAATATGTTCAAACTTGTTTAAATCATAACAGTAATTTTTTTATAAGACAGTAATAATTTTTTAAAAAATATCATCAAACAGTAATGCCAGTGGAGCGGGGGAGGGTGCGGGGGGTCGGTGGC
>NC_041383.1:177999800-178019224 GCF_002162155.2 Triticum dicoccoides
GAGTGTCCATGAAATTTAAAAATATTCATGATAGTTCAAAAAGTGCCCATGAAATACAATCGAGAAATGAAGGCTACGATTTAAATACAATCGATCTTAGCTAGCTATCTGTTAACAATCTTCTTGCCCTTCTTTTTCGCAAATGGAGTTCTTCTGTGGAACGGACGTCCTTTAGGTAGGGTGGTCCTGCTTCTTCTTGTGGTGTATGCTGCTACTTCATCATCGTCGTCATGTTCGATCCTCGGGTCGCCGTACTTGTCGAAGTCTTGCTCATTGGCTACTCCATCCATTCCGATGATCTTCCTTTTGCCTCTCCTCACGACAACACGACTGGTCTTTGACGGGTCGGTAATGAAGAAGCATTGGTCCACTTGGGAAGCCAGTACCCATGGCTCATTTTTCGCGGTGACGTTTGCGCCCGCGGTCTTGGATTTGGCTTCGGGTATAACCATGGTGGTGAAATACCGGTCTTCTTTTAGGACGCTGTTGGCCCATCTGACACGGAACATCGGGACCTTCTCTCCAGCGTAGCTCAGCTCCCAGATCTCCTTGATCCTTCTGTAGTATCTGTCCTTGTCGTTACCGGTGTAGGATTCCATCGTTACCCCGGAGTTCTGATAACCATCGCTCTTCATGTCCTTGGCCTCGGTGTAGAATGTGTAGCCGTTGATATCGTACGCCTCATAGGTCATCAGGTTGTGCTTGGTGCCCTGTGACAAGGCGAATATGAGTTGTTCTTCCGCGGAAGAATCCTCATGTAAAGGGTACGACAGAAGCTTCTGCTTGAACCAACGCGTGAAACATGAGTTGTGCTCTTTGAGTATATCTCCGTCCGTCCTCTGTTGGCCTCGGTCATTGTACGTCTTCTTAATAAAGGTTTTGTGCTCTACCACCCAAGGATCGACCACGTCTATGTGTTGTAGCGCGACTAGGTTTGCTCTTTCAAAGTCGGCGAGTCGACCCTCGAAGTCGACATGCATTTCGCGGCGACCCTCACGGTGACCCCATCCAGCGAGCCCGCCGAGGTGCCTGTTGACGGGCAGACCAACGGGGTTCTCGATGCCTAGATAATTCGTGCAGTAGGAGATGCACTCTTCGGTCAGAAAGCCCCTGGCTATGCTTCCCTCTGGACGTGACATGTTGCGAACGTATCCTTTGATGACACCATTCATCCTTTCGAACGGCATCATGCTGTGCAGGAACGTCGGCCCGAGTTGGATGATATCCTCCACTATATGGACCAGCAGATGCACCATAACGTCGAAGAATGCGGGCGGGAAGTACATCTCAAGCTCGCATAGTATCACCACGATCTCTTCCTGTAGCCTTCTGAGTTGCCTCACGCCAATCGACTTCCGAGAGATGATGTCGAAGAAGTTGCATAGGCCAAATAGCGTTTCACGGACGTGCGCGTCCATGATCCCACGGATTGCAACTGGAAGTATCTGCGTCATCAGCACGTGACAGTCGTGAGACTTCATCCCGCTGAACTTCTGCTTCGCTGGGTCTAGGTATCTTCTTATCTTCCCCGCGTAACCGTAAGGAAGTTTTACTCCTAGGAGGCAGGTGAAAAACTGCTCGATCTCCTCCTGGCTTAGAGTGAAGCACGCGGGAGGGTAGTCATTTCCGGTCTTCTTGGCCTTTTTGCCTTTGCGACGACTTTCTGTGTCCTGCTTCGCCTCATCATCATCATCATCATCATCATCATATATAGCGTGAAGCTCATGCCTGATGCCCATTGATTTCAAGTCTGCCCTTGCTTTCGGCCCATCTTTGGTCCTCTCTGGCATGTTGAGCAGGGTACCAAGCAGACTCTCGCACACGTTCTTCGTGATATGCATGACATCAAGGCTGTGAGGCACACGGTGCATCTTCCAGTACGGCAAGTCCCAGAAAACAGACCTTGTTTTCCATACCTTCAGCAGCGGCTCTGGCGCCTTTTGCTTCTTTCCCGGCAGTGGGCAGTCTTTCCAAATTTTCAACAGCTTGTCTATTTCCTCGCCGCTCCTCGTACACGGGCGTTTTCGGGGTTCGGTTTCACCATCGAACAGATCCTTGCATTTCCTCCACGGGTCACCGTCGCGAAGCCACCTTCGATGTCCCATGAACACGGTTTTCGAAGACCCGAGATCTCTATCTAGCTGGCGATACATTGTGTCATCCATGCACCTTACGCATCCAGAAAATCTATGGACTACCTGCCCCGCAAGATATCCGTAACCGAGATAGTCGTGCACCGTCATGAGCAGTGCGGCTCTCATAGGGAAATATTCTTTCTCTGCGGCGTCCCACGTATTGGCTGGCGTTTTCCACAGCGTGTCAATCTCCTCTTTCAGCAGCCCCAGATACAGATTGATGTCGTTCCCTGGTTGTTTCGGCCCTTCAATTAGCATACTCATGTGAATGTACTTCCTCTTCATGCACAACCAGGGGGGAAGGTTGTACATCCACACGAACACAGGCCAGGTGCTATGTGTGCTTCTCTGGCTGCCAAACGGATTGACTCCATCGGTGCTCGCGCCCAGCACGATGTTCCTTGGATCGTTCCCAAATTCTGGGTATTCGAAGTTCAACGCTTGCCACTGGCTCGCATCCTTAGGGTGACTCAGCATCTTGTCTTTTTTATCTATCTCCGGATCATTTGCGTCATCTTCTCGCTTCTTCTCCTCCCTATCCGCGTGCCAACGCAGGAGCTTTGCTACCTTAGGGTCCGCGAAATACCGCTGCAGACGAGGAGTGATCGAAAAGTACCACACCACTTTTCGAGGAGCTTTCTTCCTCTTCTTGTATCGAGTGACACCGCACACCGGACATATGGTAGACTCCGCGTGCTCGTCCCGATAAATGATGCAATTGTTCATGCACACATGGTATTTCACATGCGGTAAATCCAGAGGACACACGATTTTCTTCGCCTCCTCCAAACTGTTCGGGTACTTGTTCCCCTTGGGAAGACGTTCGTGCCAGAATGACATGTTCTCGTCGAAGCATGCGTCGGTCATTTTGTGTTTTACCTTCATCTCCAGAGCCATGAGCGTTACTTTCAGGCGGGTATCCTCGGGCCTGCATCCTTCATACAATGGAGTAACCGCGTCTAACTCAAGTTGATCCATCTTGGCTTTCTCTCGGGCGGCAGCTCTTGCGTTATCCGTCTGCTTGAGAAGCAGCTCTTGAATATGAGGGTCCTGCACCCAGCCCATCGATGGTCCAGCGTCGTCTGCTCCGCCGGCATCATCATCATGTCCTGCATCTTCTACATGATGACTGTGTACAACATCACCGTCGTGATCATCTCCTGGGGATTCTTCGTCTTCTCGCCCCCCCGAGCCGCGGTGGTTGTCTTGCTGCCCTTCCTCATTTCTTGCCCGGCCCCCATGGACGACTTCGTAGTCATCTTCATCACCTTGCCACCGATAGCCATCCATGAAACCACGCAAGAGCAGGTGGTCCCGCACCTGCCCGGAATCCGGGTCCGCAATAAGGCTATTCAGCTTGCATCCTCGACACGGACATCTTATCTCCGTCTCGTTCTTTTGAAGCATCTCGGCCTTCGCGGACCTCAAAAACCTATTCACGATGCCTTCGGTCATCGTGCGGACCATGGTCGCCTGCGGGGTAGAGCAAAACGATATTTTAGAACCAAGAAAAAATTTGGCATGACTTTCCCTAAAAATAGGACCAAAAAGAATGCTTAATGCCAAAATTCTCGCCGAAACGGAAATGAATCAACATTCCGGCAAAATATTGGCAACTATCACATTTCAAATACCGGTACACCTCCAAACACAAACACATATGCAACACCACAAACATATGCAACACCACGAACATACATAGATCTAGCTAGGCCATAAAAAGTGCATGTGCACATTGTTGTAGGGAGAACAACATAAATATAGCTTCCCCCCTTACTTACCTAGCAAAACAAGGTAACTTAACCACTTAATTTGAATGAATCTATGGTGGAAATGAGGTGAAAAAGAGGAGGCACCCGAGACAAGGAGGAGGCGGTGGAGAGAATGAAGTGGGGAGAAAGTGAGTGTGGGAGGAGAGGTTGTCCAAAATATCTTGTTGCTGCCCACTTACTAATGGCGCACCAGCAACAAATGCGCCATTAGTAATCCAGGTTACTAATGGCGCACCCCCTGGTGGTGCGCCATTAGTACTTTTGCAAAAAAAGGAATAAAAACAATAATAAAAAAATTAACATTAGTGGCGCACCTTCTGGCTGGTGCGCCATTACTAGTTACAACTAGTAATGGCGCACCACCAGTGGATGCGCCATTAGTATATTTGGACAGGCGCACTAGTTCAAAAAAAATTGGTACTAATGGCGCACCGTGGGCAGGGTGCGCCATTAGTAGTTTCAACACTAATGGCGCACCACATGTCTGGTGCGCCATTAGTGTCATTTCCATCTATAGCCCTTTTCCTAGTAGTGATTGTCCCCTCTCTCTTTTTCTCTCATTTTTTTATTTGGCCTTTCTCTCTTTTTTTATTTTGGCCTTTATATTTTTTTTAAGTCCGAAGTCTCATCCCGACTTGTGGGGGAATCATAGTCTCCATCATCCTTTCCTCACTAGGACAATGCTCTAATAATGAAGATCATCACACTTTTATTTACTTACAACTCAAGATTACAACTCGATACTTAGAACAAGATATGACTCTATATGAATGCCTCCAGCGGTGTACCGGGATATGCAATGAACCAAGAGTGACATGTATGAAAATTATGAAGGTGGCCTTGCCACAAATACGATGTCAACTACATGATCATGCAAAGAGCAATATGACAATGATGATGCGTGTCATATAAACGGAACGGTGGAAAGTTGCATGGAAATATATCTCGGAATGGCTATGGAAATGCCATAATAGGTAGGTATGGTGGCTGTTTTGAGGAAGGTATATGGTGGGTGTATGGTACCGGCGAAAGTTGCACGGCACAAGAGAGGCTAGCAATGGTGGAAGGGTGAGAGTGCGTATAATCCATGGACTCAACATTAGTCATAAGAACTCATATACTTATTGCAAAAATCTACAATCCATTGAAAACAAAGTACTACGTGCATGCTCCTAGTGGGATAGATTGGTAGGAAAAGACCATCGCTCGTCCCCGACCGCCACTCATAAGGAAGACAATCAATAAATAAAATTATGCTCCAACTTCATCACAAAGCGGCTCACCATACGTGCATGCTACAGGAATCACAAACTTCAACACAAGTATTCTTTAAATTCATAATCACCCAACTTGCATGACTCTAATATCACCATCCTCATATCTCAAAACAATTATCAAGTATCAAATTGATCATAGCATCCAATTCACTTTCTATGATAGTTTTTATTATAGCCAACTTGGATGCCCATCATTCTAGGACCAATTTTATAACCATAGCAAATACCATGATGTTCTAAGAGACTCTCAAAATAATATAAGTGAAGCATGAGAGATCAACAATTTCTATAAAATTAAGCCACCGCCGTGCTCTAAAAGATATAAGTGAAGCACTAGAGCAAAACTATCTAGCTCAAAAGATATAAGTGAAGCACATAGCTTATTCTAATAAATTCTAATCAAGTGGGATTCTCCCAAAAGGTGTGTACAGCAAGGATGATTGTGGTAAACTAAAAAGAAAATACTAATATCATACAAGACGCTCCAAGCAAAACACATATCATGTGGCGAATAAAAATATAGCTCCAAGTAAAGTTACCGATAGACGAAGACGAAAGAGGGGATGCCTTCCGGGGCATCCCCAAGCTTAGGCTTTTGGTTATCCTTGAATATCTTGGGGTGCCATGGGCATCCCTAAGCTTAGGCTCTTGCCACTCCTTATTTCATAATCCATCAAATCTTTACCCAAAACTTGAAAACTTCACAACACAAAACTCAACAGGAAATCTCATAAGCTCCGTTAGTGCAAGAAAGAAAAACCACCACATAAGATAATGTAATGAACTCATTATTTATTTATATTGGTGTTAAACCTACTTTATTCCAACTTCTATATGGTTCATACCCCTACATACTAGCCATAGATGCATCAAAATAAGCAAACAACACACGAAAAACAGAATCTGTCAAAAACAGAATAGTCTGTAGTAATCTGTAACTCTCGAATACTTCTAAAACTCTAAAAATCCTACCAAAACAGGAAGTCCTGGGAAATTTGTCTATTGATCTACGTCAAAAAGAATCAACGCAAAATCACGTTTATGTGAATTACTAAAATTATTTTCGTGCGTGCAAAGTTTCTGTTTTTCAGCATAATCAAATTAACTATCACCATAGCTTATCCTATAGGTTCTACTTGGCACAAACACTAACTAAAAAATGAAAACACATCTAAACAGAAGCTAGATGAAAAATTATTACTAAATAGAAGCAAAAATAAAAAACAAAAATGAAATTGGGTTGCCTCCCAACTAGCTCTATCGTTTAACGCCCCTAGCTAGGCATAAAAGTGAGGATAGATCTAAGTACTGCCATCTTTGGCACTCAATTCATAAGTAGCTCGCATGATAGATTCATAAGGTAATTTAACTTTATTTCTTGGAAAGTGCTCCATGCCTTTCCTTAATGGAAATTGGAATCTAATATTCCCTTCCTTCATATAAATATTTGCACCAATCGTTCTAAGGAAAGGTCTTCGAAGAATAATAGGACAAGAAAGATTGCAATCTATATCAAGAACGATAAAATCTATGGACCCATAATTCCTATTTGCAACAATAAGAACATCATTGATCCTTCCCATAGGTTTCTTAATGGTGGAATCCGCAAGGTGCAAATTTAAAGAGCAATCATCAAAATCATGGAAACCTAGAATATCACATAAAGTTTTCGGAATCATGGAAACACTAGCACCCAAATCACATAAAGCATAACACTCATGATCTTTAATTTTAATCTTTATAGTAGGTTCCCACTCATGATAAAGTTTTCTAGGTATAGAAACTTCCAAATTAAGTTTTTTCATCATAAGATTGCATCAAGGCATCAACAATATGTTTGGTAAAAGCTTTATTTTGAGTATAAGCATGAGGAGAATTCAACACAGATTGCAAGAAGGAAATACAATCTATTACAGAACAATTATCATAATTAAATTCCTTGAAATCCAAGATAGTGGGTTCAATGCTATTTAAAGTCTTGACCTCTCCAATCCCACTTTTACCAAATTTAGCATCAAGATCTACCAGCTCTGAATCATTGGGACACCTTTTAACTAAAGTTGACTCATCTCCAGTCACATCATTATTAAGATTCATATTACAAAACAAATATTTAATAGGGGACATATCAGTAACTTTTAGATCTTCATCATTATTTTCATGGAAACTAGAAGAACACGCTTTTACAAAGCAATCTTTCTTAGCACGCAATCTAGCGGTTCTTTCTTTGCACTCATCAATGGAAATTCTCATGGCTTTGAGAGACTCATTGATATCATGCTTAGGAGGAGTAGATCTAAGTTTCAAAGAATCAACATCAAGCGAAAGCCTATCAACGTTCCTAGCCAAATCATCAACTTTAAGCAATTTTTCTTCAAGCAAAGCATTAAAATTCTTTTGAGAGATCATAAATTCTTTAACACTATTCTCAAAATCAGAGGGCATCTTATTATAATTACCATAAGAATTATTGTAGGAATTTCCATAATTATTAGAGGAATTACTAGGGAACGGTCTAGGATTAAAGTTTCCTCTATAAGCATTGTTACCAAAATTATTCCTACCAACAAAATTCACAGCCATAGATTCATTATTATTCTCAATCAAAGTAGACAAAGGCATATCATTGGGATCAATAGGATCACTCTTAGTACCAAACAATTTCATAAGTTCATCCATCTTTCCACTCAAAACATTAATTTCTTCTATAGCATGCACTTTTTTACTAGTAGATCTTTTGGTGTGCCATTGAGAATAATTAGCCATAATATTATCAAGGAGTTTAGTAGCTTCTCCTAAGGTGATTTCCATAAAAGCGCCTCCTGCAGCCAAATCTAAAAGATTTCTAGAAGCAAAATTCAATCCGGCATAGAAATTTTATATGATCATCCATAAATTCAAACCATGAGTAGGGCAATTGCGAATCATCAATTTCATTCTTTCCCAAGATTGGGTAACATGCTCATGATCAAGTTGTTTAAAATTCATAATATCGTTCCTAAGAGAGATGATCTTAGCGGAAGGAAAATACTTAGAGATAAAAGCATCTTTGCACTTATTCCATGAATCAATACTATTCTTAGGCAAAGAAGAAAACCTAATTTTAGCACGATCTCTAAGTGAAAACGGAAATAACTTCAATTTAACGATATCATTATCCGTATCTTTTTTCTTTTGCATCTCACACAAATCAACAAAGTTGTTTATATGGGTAGCGGCATCTTCACTAGGAAGGCCGGAGAATTGATCTTTCATAACAAGATTCAGCAAAGCAACATTGGTTTCACAAGACTCAACATCATTAAGAGGAGCAATCAGAGTACTAAGGAAATCATTATTATTGGTGTTGGAAAAGTCACACAATTTGGTATTATCTTGCGCCATCGTGACAAGCAATCCAACACACAAGCAAACAAAAAGGCAAGCGAAAGAGAGAGGAGATTGGGAAAGAGAGGGCAAATAAAACAGCAAGGGTGATGCGGGGGAGAGGAAAACGAGAGGCAAATGGCAAATAATGTAATGCGAGGGAGATGAGTTTGTGATGGCTACTTGGTATGTCTTGACTTGAGCGAAGACCTCCCCGGCAACGGCGCCAGAAATCCTTCTTGCTACGTCTTGAGCTTGCGTTGGTTTTCCTTGAAGAGTAAAGGGTTATGCAGCAAAGTAGCGTAAGTATTTCCCTCAGTTTTTGAGAACCAAGGTATCAATCCAGTAGGAGGCTCCTCAAAAGTCCCATGCACCTACACAAACAAACAAGAACCTTGCAACCAACACAATAAATGGGTTGTCAATCCCTTCACGGCCACTTGCGAAAGTGAGATCTGATAGAGATAATATGATAAGATAAATATTTTTGGTATTTTTATGATATAGATTGGAAAAGTAAAGATGCAAATAAAAGTAGATGGAAAGCTTATACGATAAAAGATAGACCCAGGGGCCATAGGTTTCACTAGTGGCTTCTCTCAAGATAGCATAAGTATTACGATGGGTGAACAAATAACTGTCGAGCAATTGATAGAAAAGCGAATAATTATGAGATTATCTAGGCATGATCATGTATATAGGCATCATGTCCGTGACAAATAGATCGACTCCTTCCTGCATCTACTACTATTACTCCACATATCGACCGCTATCCAGCATGCATCTAGAGTATTAAGTTCATAAAGAACAGACTAACGCTTTAAGAAAGATGACATGATGTAGAGGGATAAACTCGTGCAATATGATATAAACCCCATCTTTTTATCCTCGATGGCAACAATACAATACGTGCCTTGCTGCCCCTGCTGTCACTGGGAAAGGACACTGCAAGATTGAACCCAAAGCTAAGCACTTCTCCCATTGCAAGAAAGATCAATGTAGTAGGCCAAACCAAACTGATAATTCGAAGAGACTTGCAAAGATAACTTAATCACACATAAAAGAATTTGAAGGAGATTCAAATATTTCTCATAGATAAACTTGATCATAAACCCACAATTCATCGGATCTTGACAAACACACCGTAAAAAGAGTTACATCGAATAGATCTCTAAGAAGATCGAGGAGAACTTTGTATTGAGATTCAAAGAGAGAGAATAAAACATCTAGCTAATTACTATGGACCCGAAGGTCTGTGGTAAACTACTCACAACTCATCGGAGAGGCCTTGGAGATGATGTAGAGGCCCTCCATGGTCGATTCCCCCTCCGGCGGAGCGCCGGCGAAGGCTCCAAGATGGAATCTCGCGGATACAGAAGGTTGCGTCGGTGGAATTAGGTTTTCTTGGTCCGTTCTGATGTTCTCGGGGTATGTGGGTATATATAGGAGGAAGAAGTAGGTCGGTGGACGCTCGAGGGGCCCACCAGGGTGGGGGGCGCGCCCACCTGTAGGGGGCGCGCCGGGCACCCTCGTGGCCGACTCGCTTGTTGCTTGACTTCCACTCCAAGTCTCCAGGTTCACGTTTGTTCCAAAAAGATCGCTCCCGAAGGTTTCATTCCGTTTGGACTCTATTTGATATTCCTTTTCTTCGAAACACTGAAATAGGCAAAAAAACAACAATTCGGGCTGGGCCTCCGGTTAGTAGATTAGTTCCAAAAATGATATAAAAGTGTAAAGTAAAGCCCATAAACATCCAAAACGGGTAATATAATAGCATGGAACAATCAAAAATTATAGATACGTTGGAGACGTATCAACGAGCCCAGTTGATATATTTTTTCTTTCTGAAAATGGCTAGCCCAGTTCTTTTTTTTACAATACCAAAACCGAGGCCTACTTGCTTTTCTCAGCCCTGCTGGGCTGCAAATCTTTCAAGACGAGGAGGGATGTAAGTAGTAAGAAATGGGCTTCCCCAGAAAATGGGCTATAAGTTGTAAGAAATGGGCTGTAAATTTTTAAACCAAAGCCAACCGACAATTACATTAAAATATCATTTTTTTCTGGATTTCTCTACTCTCTACTCTTATAAAAACCAAAGCCAACTAGCAATTACATTAAAATATCATCTTTTCTCCCACAAGATAAACTACTCATACAAATGCATCTTCAAGTTCCGTGCAACGAACGGGCATCTTGGTAGTTAAGATTTTAATTTTCTTTCATTTTTTTGCGGAGAATTTTTTTTGAATTTTATTTTGATATAATTTTTAAAAAATTATTTTTAACGTGACTCGAAATTTCGTGATTAAAAGAGTTCGGACCACACCGAAATATGCAAAAATTCGTTGAATTTTTTAGCAGTGCCCAGAATATATTGTATGTAATGCTAATAAAAAGAATATGGGCTTCAAATATCCTGAAGAATTAGCAAATGGGCTATAAATTTTTGAAAATAATGGCTAATGGGATGTATGCTGTTTTCCACAGATTTGGAGGCTGACTTATGGGCCTACTAGGTTGACGATGACGCTGTCCTAAA
This sequence comes from Triticum dicoccoides, assembly GCF_002162155.2. NCBI lineage: Eukaryota > Viridiplantae > Streptophyta > Magnoliopsida > Poales > Poaceae > Triticum > Triticum dicoccoides. The sequence continues at coordinate 178,010,890 of NC_041383.1, forward strand.
TTTTATTTTACGCGTACGCAAGGCTTTGTCAACTTAGTCAACACAGGGCAGTGACTGTTGGATGTCCCACCGAACGGCCGCCGTGCTTCTTCAATCTCTGATCTTCCTGCTCTAGCCGCCCAAAACAGCACCAGCGGGACTGCCTGCTCCCTCCTCCCGTGGCTGGCTGTGCTGCTGCCAGACCATCCCTCTACCCACCCACACATCCTGTTATTTTCCGACGATGTCAGCCTCACCCCGCAGCCGACCAGTCAGTGCTCGTACTCCCTCAGCATGGGCATCCTCTGCGGTCGCTTCGTCGGCTCCGGGTCGTTCCCTTCCTGGGCCTCGCCCTCATCCATCACGTTTGTGCTCTCGGCACAGCGAGGTCAACATGGTCAACAAACAACAGCCATCGGAAGAGTCTGACAGTAGGGGCCCACACAAGAAAATACCTCCTTATTACGCGCAAAATAATGATTCCTCCACCTCACAGCTGGGACCCACCGGAAGGGCCTCTGTATTTCGCGAAAAAAAACATTCCCCCCGCTGTCAGCTCGGACCTACCAGCTATATCTTCGCACGCAAGGAAGTGCCTCCTTATTATGCACAAAAACAGAATACTTCCCCTGCTAGCTGGGACCCACCGTAGTGGGAGGCTGACTTGTGGGCCTACTAAGTTGACGGGGACGGAGGGCTTTGTCAACTTAGTCAATATGGACGATTCTAGCTCCAGTGACCGTATGATGTCCATCCAACGGCCGTAGTGCTTCTTCAACCTCTAGTCTTCTTGCTCCAGCCGCCCAAAGCAGCGCCGGTCGTGTCGGATTCTCCTGCCTCCCATGGCCGGCTGTGCTGCCGCGGAGGCCTCACCCCTACTATTCCCACTGCTGGTCAGGCCATGCAGCGACGGCAACCTCACATCATAGCCGAACCAGTGAACCCTCGTATTCCTCTCCGCGTGGGCATCCACTGCCGCGTCTTCCCCGGCTCCGCGTCGTCCCCTTCCTAGGCCTCGCCATCATCCACCGCCTTGGTGCTCTCGGCGTGGCCTGGTCAATGTGGTCAATGAATGACTTCCATTTGGAAGAGTAATGTACGTGGAGAGGCTGAAAGCTGGGTCCACGGCCGCAGCAAGGAAGTACCTCCTTATTACGCGAAAAAATGATTCCTCCACCTGTAAGTGCATCTAGTGCCCCTTAGTGATTTTGGTGTATTGAAGACTTATAGGTTAAGGGACTAATGCGTTTGTGAGTGTACACAGGTCTATAAGTCTATGAGGAGTTTGATATTTACAGAGAAAGTCGACCCCTAAAAATGAAGTTCTTCGACTGAAGACTTTGATATTCTGAAGACTTTCTGAAGACTTTGAAAGTGAAGAAATTGGTGTGACCTTGAAGACTTGGTATTCATTTGAGGAACATGAAGCGTGAAGACTTTTGTTTTCGTAGTTTCATTTTCTCTTTCTTGAGTCATAGGAAACACCGTACTGTTAAAGGGGGTCGAGGAAATACTAAGGAAAAATTTCCATGTGATGCTCAACTCAAAATCCTACACCTACCAATCCCTTCGAGTGAAGCCATTGGAAATCTCATACAGTTCAGTCAATTTCTTCAGTGACAGAGACGCAGTTCTTCTGGTCACTGAGGACTTTGTTCTGACTGAGGAGTTAGGAATTCGCCAGTGCGAATTGCCTACACAGTGAGGAACATGATAGCCCTGAGGAATTTGAGAGTCAAATTTCCGACCGTTGTTGTGCTGCGCGCCAGCTGTCCCAAATATCTTATCCACCTAACGGTCATATCATTGAAGGGCATTTATGTCTTATCATGTCGGGCTGCTCCCTAGGCTATAAATAGCCGCCCCCTACAACCACTAGCTGGTTGGCTGCTCCGAGAGAACTTGACACTTGTCATTTGAGAGCAACCCATCCTCCGAGGACTTTGAGTGAAAATCATCAAGTGAGGAAAACCAAAACCAAACCCCCACAAACCCAAAGTGATTGAGCATCACTGAAGAAATTGATCCTGCGTGGATCCGATGCTTGTTACCTTTGAAGACTGTGCTTCTTCCAGACGGTTAGGCGTCAAGGTCTAGAGCATCCAAGAGGAATTGTGGATCGCCGAGTGACCAAGTCTGTGAAGGTTTGGAAGTCACCTGAAGACTTACCACGAGTGATTGGACGAGGTCTGCATGGCCTTAGTTCAAGGAGAATACGGTGAGGACTGGGTGTCCTGAGCTGCGTGCTCAGTGACTGGGTGTCCGGGACTGCGTGTCCTCGAGTTTAAATACTCAGCCGCTCCAACCAGACGTACAACTGAGACAGCAGTTGGAACTGGTTTACCAAATCATTGTCTTCACCAACCTAACTGGTTCCATTTCCTCAACCCTTTCATTTCCTCATTTCTGTGTTGAATGTTTGTTCATATCTGTGTTTGAAGACTTTGACTGAAGACTTTCTCAATTTCCTCAGTTCAATTTCTTCAGTCTGTTTGTCTTCATCTTGTGTTATCCTGTGATTATGCTTTCTGTACTCTGTGCTAGTCTTCATTTCATCATGATGACCATGCTTGTATTCTGTTATGCTTACTTCTGAGTACTTATTCCGCTGCAAGTAGTTCTTCACTAAGGAATTTCCTCACCAGCAAATTCCTCAGTGAAGAATTCATAAAAATCGCCTATTCACCCCCCTCTAGTCGATATAACGCACTTTCAATTGGTATCAGAGCAAGGTACTCCCTTGTTCTGTGTGATTTTGGTTTAACCGCCTGGAGTTTTAGTTATGTCGACCGCAAGTATGAAGAAAGTGACATGCCCTATCTTTGACGGTCATGATTATCCCAAGTGGAAAGCCATGATGAAGAAGCGCCTCATGGCAATGAACAGCGAGCTATGGACCGTCACTGAGATTGGTCTTACTGATCTATGCAAGATGGCGGACGCTGATGATATTCGCAAATACACTCGACTTGACATCATGGCAAAGGATATCATCTGTTCCTGCCTATCCAGAGATCAATTCGGGCGCGTTATGCATCTTGGCAATTCGAAGCTTATCTGGGACCGAATCTCTGATGTCTATGAAGGTCATCGAACCCGTCATGATCCCTGGTTTGAGGACTTCAAGGAATCTCTCAAAACAATGACTTTCGAGCCAGAATCATCATCTTCTGCATCATGTCTCATGGCAAACGGTGCTGAGGTAACCGAATGCTCCTCATCCGAGTTTTGTGACGATAAATCTGATAATGATGAATCTGATAATGATGAATCTGATAATGATGAATCTGATGATGATATTGAATCTTGTTACACCAAACTTGTTTGCATTGCCACTAAACAACAAACGGCTTTGGAACAAGTTCAAAACATGCTAGACAAAAGTGATGATATGTTGCGTAAAGAAATGGATCAGTCAAAAGCATTGGGTGAATGTCTTCAGAGAATTCACTCCAAGTTTGACGCCCTTCAAGATCAACATAATACCCTCTTGACTGATCACGAGAAGCTTTCTTCTTAATCTCTTCAAAGAAAGGAAGATCTTGAAAAGCTAAGAGTGTGTTATGAAGATCTTCAGAAGGAGCGCGATTCATTACTTGCTCAACAAATCAGCACTTCTCAGGAAGAATTTGTTCCTCCATGCTTAAAGTGCATTGAACGTGAATCTGCTAATTCTTCACCTGAATGTTCAAATGCTTCAACTGTTACAAATTCTTCATCTGCCTCTACTATCACTAATTCCTCATCTGAGGACATTGCTAGTATCACTGACAATGCAGGGCTGAAGGAATTGTACATGACAGGCATGTACAAAAGCCTCAAAGGGCATCAGACTCTCTGTGATGTGCTTAAAAAGCAGATCCTCAACAGAAACCCTAGGAAAGAGGGTATTGCCTTTGCGAGGAAACTCAATGCTGATGGAACATATTGGAAACCTGAGCAGTACCCCAAAACCTCATGGGTTGCAGCAAAGGGACCTCCAGTTGATCCATCTAACTTATCTAGCTTTACATGTGAATCTCCTCATTCTTCTGATGAGTCATTTGACTCCAACTATAAAATGTTCAAAAATCAGAATGGTGAAGTATTTGCTAGATATGTTGGCACTAACTGCAGGAACGGTTCCCCTATGAAGAAAATCTGGGTTCCCAAAAGTTATGTTGAAAGTATTCAGGTGAATGTCCTCATGACACCACCTGTGAAGAACAGGAACCCCAGATCAAATTCTTCATATGGACCAAACTCTTCATATGGATCCAAGTCCTCATACGGACCAAATTCCTCACATGGATCAAATTCCTCAAAAGGATCAAATTCCTCATATGATTATCATCGTGCTAACAACTCTGTCTCGCAGGGTAGAGCTAAGGGCTATGAATATGTGCATTATTCTTCAAACCATTATGTTCATAAGTCCTCGAAGAAGTTCTCTGCTTATTCATATGCTTACCCTAACCCCTCTTATGTGAAACGAAATGGTTTGGCATCTTTGCCACCATTCTCGTATGGTGCTCGTAGAATGATGAACTCTTTGCCACCCCTCCAGATGTGGGTGGTAAAGAAAAAGAACTAATCTCTTCTGCAGGGTCAGGTCTCCAGACGTGCTTTAACGTCTGAAGAATTTGCTGGGGACCTGACGAAACTGCCTGAAGGACGCAGGCGAATCATGATGAAATGAACTTTCATTTCACACGTCCTCATACTGCTATATCTGTTTACTGCTTGATGAAATTCATCTGATGAACTTGATATCATATTTTTCACTGATGAAGCATATGAGATTGTAAGTTACACTAATTCATCTGCAGGATGATCAACCCAAAACTACTGAGTGGGTCCTCGATAGTGGATGTACGAATCACATGACTAGTGACAAGAATCTATTGATGGATGCTCCCTTATCACCGTCACATCTGAAGCATATCATCTTTGCTGACAAAGGCAAAAGTCGGGTATTGGGTCTTGGTAAGGTTGCAATCTCTAAGGATAAACACATGGACAAAGTCATGCTTGTTGAGTCCTTAGGATACAACCTCATGTCAGTCTCAATGCTTTGTGATCTTGATATGGTTGTTGTCTTTGGCAAGTATCGCTGTGTTGTGATTATGGAAGCTGACAATTCCAAAGTCTTCGAAGGCTTTAGGAGAGGAGATTTGTACATTGTTGATTTCTCTACAGGACCACAACCAGCCGTGTGTCTACTTGCAAAAGCTTCAGAAGGTTGGCTATGGCATAGACGACTTGGTCACGCAGGCATGAGGAATTTACACACGCTTGCGAAGAAGAAGCATGTCATTGGCATTGAGAATGTCAAATTCCTCAAGGATCACTTATGCGGAGCCTGTGAAGCTGGAAAAATGACCAAGGCCAAGCATCCAGCAAAGACTATCATGACCACTACTCGTCCATTCGAATTGCTTCACATGGACCTCTTCGGACCTAATCATTACTCAGCAGTCACTAATGATGCATCTCTATATGATTTTGTCATTGTTGATGATTACTCTCGATACACATGGGTACACATTGTTACTTACAAACATGAAGTGCAGGAAGTCTTCAAACGATTTTCCTCGAGGGCTTCAACCAACTTCGGTGTGAAGATCAAGCACATCAGAAGTGACAATGGAACTGAGTTCAAGAATTCCGGTCTTGATGCCTATCTTGATGAACTTGGTATTACTCATGAGTTATCTACTCCCTATACTCCTCAGCAAAATGGCGTCGTGGAGTGCAAGAACAGAACTCTTGTTGAGATGGCTCGCACTATGCTTGATGAATACAAAACGCCTCAGCGTTTTTGGATTGATGCAATTGATACTGCGTGCCACATCATCAACAGAGTATATCTTCACAAATTCTTCAAGAAGACGGCCTATGAACTCCTCACTGATAAGAAACCCAATGTGAGTTATTTCAAAGTCTTCGGTGCTAAATGTTGGATTAGAGATCCTCACCACAACTCTAAATTTGCACCGAAAGCACATGAAGGTTTTATGCTTGGTTACGGAAAGGACTCGCACACCTACAGAGTCTTCAACATTGTTCTTCACAAGATTGTTGACACTGTAGATGTGCGGTTCGATGAAACTAATGGCTCACAAAGAGAGCACCTACCTTCTGTGTTAGATGAACCAGCACCTGAGGATTCCATCAAGTTCAAGGCAACTGAGGATATCATTCCTACTGAAGAATCTGCTAAAGAATTCATTCCAGTTCAGAAGAACGTCGAGCTGATGCACCTGAAGAAAATCCTGAGGAAAATGGTGCTGAAGAAAATGCTGATCAAATTCCTCAGCGACAACCAGCTCATCCTCGCGTTGCAAAAGAAGTGCAAGTGGAGAAGATCATCGATGACATTAGAGCGCCAGGTCCTCTCACACGCTCAAAAGCTTCACATTTATCTAACTTTTGTGGGCACTATGCTTTTGTCTCTATCACAGAGCCCACTAAGGTAGATGAAGCATTTCTGGAGCCGGAGTGGATTCAGGCTATGCAAGAAGAATTACATCAGTTCAAGCTTAACAATGTCTGGGAACTGGTCAATCGCCCAGATCCTCGCAAGCATAATATCATTGGCACAAAGTGGATCTACCGCAACAAGCAAGATGAAAATGGCCTTGTGGTGAGAAATAAGGCACGACTAGTAGCTCAAGGCTACACACAGGTTGAAGGAATTGATTTCGATGAAACTTTTGCACCTGTTGCTAGACTTGAGGCTATTCACATATTACTTGCTTATGCTAACCATCATGATATCATCTTATATCAAATGGATGTGAAAAGTGCATTCCTCAATGGTAAGCTTGAGGAAGAAGTATATGTTGCTCAACCCCCAGGTTTTGAAGATCCAAAGAATCCTGACAAAGTCTTCAGACTTAATAAGGCTCTCTATGGCCTCAAGCAAGCCCCTCGGGCGTGGTATGATACATTGAAGGAATTCTTCGTGAAGAATGGCTTCACACCCGGTTCACTCGACCCTACTCTTTTTACTAAATCTTATGATGGTGAACTATTTGTGTGCCAAATATATGTTGATGATATTATCTTTGGCTGTACTGACCAACGTTATAGTGATGAATTTGCCTATATGATGAGTGAAGAATATCAAATGTCTATGATGGGAGAGTTGAAATTCTTCTTAGGTCTTCAATTCGTCAGCAGCGCAATGGCATATTCATATCTCAGGAGAAATACCTCAAAGATGTACTGAGGAAATTCGGCATGCAAGATTGCAAAGGCGTCAAAATTCCTATGCCCACAAATGGCCATCTATGCACTGATGAAAATGGTATTGACTTCGATCACAAGGTATACCGCTCCATGATTGGTTCTTTATTGTACTTATGTGCATCTAGGCCAGATATAATGCTTAGTGTTTGCATGTGTGCCCGATTTCAAGCTGCACCGAAGGAATCACACCATAAGGCTGTGAAGCATATTCTTCGATATCTAGCTCACACACCAACACTAGGATTATGGTACCCCAAGGGCTCTGCTTTTGATCTCATTGGATATTCTGACTCTGACTATGCTGGTGATCGTGTGGACCGCAAGTCAACTTCTGGCACTTGTCATTTCCTCGGACGATCTTTGGTCTGTTGGTCCTCGAAGAAACAGAACTGTGTATCACTATCTACTGCTGAAGCTGAATACATTGCTGCTGGCTCTTGCTGTGCTCAACTGCTTTGGATGAAGCAAACCCTCAAGGACTATGGTGTCAACGTGAAGAATGTGCCTCTCCTCTGCGACAATGAGAGTGCCATCAAGATTGCTCACAACCCAGTTCAGCACTCGAAGACAAAGCACATTCAAATTCATCATCATTTTCTTCGTGATCATGTGTTGAAGGGCGACATCTAAATCGAGCACGTGAAGACTGAAGAACAGCTAGCTAATATCTTCACTAAGCCCTTGGATGAGAAGAGATTTAGCAAGTTGCGGTGTGAGCTAAATATCTTAGAATCTTCGAATGTTCTTTGAAAAGGACACACATCCTAACACTTATGCAAAATTGATGACTTAGATGTGCAACACATGAAGAAACGTTTTTCTTCAATCAATGAAGAATAACACTCTAAGTGTGAAGAAATTAATGAAGAATTTGATTCTCGGAACCCTACACAATTGTACGCGGTGTCTGAAATCATCATTCTTATACGGTGGGTCACGCCACCACAAAAAGTTAAAAATCTTCAATTTGAGTTTTTCCTCAGTTTTTGAAATTCTTCAGTTTTTCAAATTCTTCAACTTTGCAAAATCTTCACTGTTTCCGTCGTTTTTCTTCATTGGCTATATATATATATATATATATATATATATATATATATATATATATATATATATATATATATAT
>NC_041383.1:178019669-178030204 GCF_002162155.2 Triticum dicoccoides
ATGAGTTTATGTCCTCTACAGCATTCACTTATGGCTATTTCTTCAAGTTGCGTTTTCTGCTAAGTGAATGTGATCGGACCCTTCCCCCTCCATGCTATACTCAACCCAATCTACTCACAATTATTCATGTGCGTTCTATTTGAAACTCGTTCAAAGTCTTCACTGTGTCCTTGTCAGCTGAAGAAATTGCGAACGAAACTTTAAAACAAATCTTATCCAGATTTTCGGTTTTACCGCTCAAATCATTCCGCATCCCACGATGCATTATTATATTCACCCACGATCTTACACGATCTCATCTACACAGTACGTGGGTGACACATGTCGCGTGAAGTAGAAAGGGCAGGGGCATGTTCGTCCTAAATCTTCGGGCGAACAGTTTTTCACCGTGACTATAAATACCCCTCTCCCCGTCCTCACTTCATTTACTCCGCTCGACCGATGTCTCTCGCTCGAGCTCCTCAAACCCTAGCGCCGCCGCTACTCCATCGTCGCCGGTGAGGAAGAGCTTCGCTGCCTTGACCTCGTCGCCATCGTACTCGCGCCGGTTGCGGAAATCTTCACTCCGCCGCCGCTGTAGCTGTCTTCCTCTGCCAAGTTAGGGCGTGGGAGATCTAACCTAACGAACTTCGCATCCGTTCTTCTCAGTTCGTCGTGTTCTTCACTTCGGGTAATCAAAAGTTACTTTTATTACTCACTTTGATTCTCAAACTTTCCTGAAAATCTTCAAAGGTGTTTATTCTTCAAATCTTCACACGTATGAACACCTCACGGATCATATGATCTTGAACTATTTCTCTAAGCAATCATTTTCTTCAAGATTCCTCAATTGTGTGGATCTTCGATCTATACAACTCTGGAACCTGAGACAAAATGCTTGGTGAAATTCCTCAAGGCTCATCTGGTCAAATTCCTCAAAACTTGTCTTTTTGAAAAATCTTCTGAGAACGCATATGACCTCTCCAAATTCCTCGCACCTACACTCTGTTCACAGGTACTCATGTTTGCTGCTGAATCACTAGGTTCTCATCAACTTAACTCATTTGCAGTGTTCCTCGAAGAAAAATTGCATACTTCTTCAGAGTGTTCAATTGTTCAAATTCCTCATCTGAAGAATATGGCTGAAGGAAAGAGACCGCAGAAAGGAGGAAAGAAGCCTGAGGTCATGACTGCTTTTGAGATCCCTGATGACATATATAAAGACTATTGCACACCTGATGAAGCAAAGTTCGGCAAAGAGAACAAAAATCAGCGCAAGGTGCGCATTCAGAGGATTGAACGGAGATGGGCAAGGGAATGGAGGGAATATCGATATGTTACTCCAAAGTACATGAAGAAATTCACCCTCAATCCTCCATGCCCTAGAGCTCCATTGGCACCTGGCCAAGTAGCTGATCCCACTAGCATCAAAAGTGGTGAGGACTTTCCTGAAGAATGGGCTAAGCGCCAAGCCAAATTGGCAAGACAAGCCAGGGAGGCAGTGAAGAAATTCAATGAGGATTCTGCTGCTACTGAGGCCTCGGTCAGACCGAGAAAATCCATGCCAAAGAAGCCTGCTCGTAAGCCAAGTGCTTCACCAACAGCGCCCTCACGGCCAAGTTCCTCAGCTATGCCCTCACGGCAAATTCCTCACACTGCCACTGCTCCACCAAAGTCCTCAGCAGCTCCCTCAAAGTCCTCAGCTCCTGTGCATCTGGCTACATGTCAAAGGACTACGGGTTTCTCAATTGCTTCTGGTGTCTCAGCAAGTTCCTCAGTTGCACCAATATCCTCATCAGGCCCCACACTGTTGAAGACTAAAGCAACAGCTGGACGCGGTCCTCGGCCAAGTCCAAGGAAGAAGCAGGTCGCATTCCATGTGCCCTCTGATGATGAAGCTTCTGATGATGAACTTGCAGAAATCATCAGAGATAGACAAGTGAAGGCCGCTAGAGCCAAAGGCATATCTGTGCCACTGTTTTTGGATCCGAGGAAAATCCTCGACTACATTGATCTCTGGCACAAGGATCCAAACACCCCAATGCCTGATCTTCCTCTGACTCCTGGTCAAAGTCACATGATGACCCATTTCATCACTCAAGAGAAATGGAAGTTTGAGAAGGCAAGAGAGATAAAGAAAGCTCAATACAGAAAGGAGAAGCTCCTGAAGAAAAATGTTGTCAGAATGACACCTGAGGAACTTCTCAAGGCTTAGTCTGAGATTCAAGCCCTCGGCAAAGACTTCGATGCATACTATGCTGATTGGCAAGGAGCCAAAGAGAGATTCGTCGATCTGACGAAGAAATTCACGAATGTTGCAGCCCCATCGCAACAAGAAAATCTTCAGGCTGCAGATTCTGCTAAGCCTGCTGAAGAACATGCCAGCACCGCTGATGACTTTCAGCCTGCTGAAGAAAATGTAAGTTCCAGGGCTGATGACTCCATTCCAGCCGCTGAAGAAATTGCCAGGGCATCCACTAGTGGTGCGCCTGAAGAAACTGAAGAGATCAGGGCAACTGCATCAGTTGCGCCTGAAGAAAATGAACCAGATTTCTCAGCTCCTCCTGCGCCTACACCAACTCCAATTCTTCCATCTGCCTATGAGGTGAAGAAGACCAAGGCTGCAGAGCGAGCTGCAGTGAAGAAAAGGAAGGCATCAGCTGCATCAAATTCTTCGGCTGCGAAGAAAATGAAGCCAATGACCAGCTCCTTTGAAAATCCTATTGATGTTGTTCCAATTTCCTCCATGTCATCAAAGGAAATTGTTCCTTATGGAGAAGACTATAAGATCCCAAGTGGATCTGATGAAGAAAATCATTCTGCTGCTACGTCAGAGCAGCTTGATGAAGAAATTGAAGTGGACGCAATCCCTTCAACGCCAGTCATTTCCTCACCTATGCCTCAGTTCACAGCTGAAGAGGCTAGTGTTGAGGAAATTGTTGATGAAGATGTGGATATTGGATGCACCACACCTGTGATGAATGATGACTTTTGGGAAAGTCAGCATCCCAATACTCCTCCATTCACACTCATCCAATAGATTCCTCAGTCCCCGGCAACAACAGTTCAGATGGGCTCTGAAGAAACTCATCCCACTCCCTCTGTTCATGAAGAAATTCCAGCCACTAGTGCTGAAGAACCTGCTACTGCTGATCCTCAAGTTGCACAAGAAGAGGAACCAGAAATTCCTCAGCCTGAAGAACCTGAGCTCGCGATTCCTGAGGTGGTACTGCAAATCACTGACACCCCTCTGCCAAAGCCGAAGAATCCGTTCTCAAACAAACAGAAGTTCAAGGCTGAAGACTTCTTTTCTGAGCATGTATTCTTCACTGATTACAACCCCTATGACTCTGCTCGCATAAGGAAGAGGCGTTTCTGGACTGCTAGTCAAGCCAACTTCTATTCCTCAGTGCTGTTTGACAAGGACAAAATCTTCGATCATGACCATATTCCTCATGTGGATATGGAATCTCTGCCATGCTTCGAGCCAGTCCTCGGTGTTATTCACGATGCAGGATTACTCAATTTCAGCACTGACATCTGTGATTGGAATGAAGAACTCATTCTTCAGTTCTACGCCACACTGCATATCACCGGAGACGCTGAAGATGTCAATTCATGGGTGTTGGATTGGATGACTGAAAACACTCACTACAAGGCACCGGCAACTGAATTGCTTCGTGTCCTTCCTCTTGATCCTCCCCATGACAGTGCACGTTGCATCTATAATGACCCTGAACTGACAAATCACTATATGCAAGTGCTCCTGAAGCCTTTAAAGCCAGGGCAGGCCCCACGAACCAAATTCCTCGTCAAGGAATTACTTTATGTGCCTCGGACTATCTATCGCATTCTGACGAAGACAATGAGTCCTATCAAAGGCCACGACTCAAATGATGAAGAAGTCGTTGGCATCATGAAGAATATGCTTTTCAACATCATTCATGGTGTTCCCGTCAACTTCCATGATTTCTTCATGAGGACTCTGGCAAATGTTGCTATGTCACCATTCGAGCTGAAGCCCTATGCGCCTTGGATTATGAGATTCATAAGGGCAAGATCTTCACTGAATTACAAAGCTGACACTCTGAACCACGGTAGCTACTTGCCTCCCATTGAAGTCCTCAAACGGCCAGTTTCATCATCTGATGATAAAGGCAAGGCAGCTGCTGTGATCGATGAAGGCACTCGTCCATTGGATGGTCAATTTCGTCTGGCCACATCTTACTCTACCAATGATGACTCTGCCACACATGACACTGCCGCAAATACCTCAGCCAAGCAAAATCCTCAAGCCACAGCACCCAGGGTGATGACTGATCGTGAGTTACTCCTCAGTCTTCATCAGAAGGTTGATCGCAATCACAAATGGGTAAAGCGTCAGTTTGGTGCCATTCTTCACAATATGACCTCAACACACAATGCAGTGAAGAAGAACCATTACTACCTTCATGAAACCCTCAACCGCACCTGGGCTGTTCTCACTCATGTTTATAGCGCTGAAGAACTGAAGACTATGGGTCTTAAGGAAGAATTTGACTGGTCTGCACCTCCTCCGAAGAAATTCAAGATGGTCAAAGTTCCTCCACTGGTGGCTAGCTCTTATTCTTCATCGCGCGACACTAATGAGTATGAAGATTTGGACGACACTGCGGCAGGCCCTGCTACAACAAACAACCCCGACAACGCTGGCGCTCCTCCATCAACTTGAAATTCTTCAGGGGCGTTAGTCCTCAGTTTTGATCCTTTTGGTCATTTGATGACAAAGGGGGAGAAATCTGAGTTAGTCTTCAAGCGGGTCTATATTAAGGGCGTTTTTTTCTAAGTTACTTTTATTGGATCGAGTTGTAATCTTAAACCCGATGGTGCTCTGATACTTTTGGACGGTGCTCTGATACTTTTGATGTGCTATTCTGCATGCTTATTCCTCGTTAATATTATTGCACGCATGCTGAATTGCATCAGGCACCATATTTCATCATGCATTTCAAATTCTTCATATTGTATATCAAATGCGTGTATGAATTACAAGATATAGGGGGAGATCTCCATGATTCAACTTTTCAAATGTGCATTGCCTCAAGAGCAAATTCCTCACTATGCACATCTTCAGGGGGAGTTCTTCTATATCTTGCAATCAAATTCCTCAATATCAGTATTTATACTTCATATATTTATCCCTGTTGAAAACTTAACCTATGTTGTCATCAATCACCAAAAAGGGGGAGATTGTAAGTGCATCTAGTGCCCCTTAGTGATTTTGGTGTATTGAAGACTTATAGGTTAAGGGACTAATGCGTTTGTGAGTGTACACAGGTCTAGAAGTCTATGAGGAGTTTGATATTTACAAAGAAAGTCGACCCGTAAAAATGAAGTTCTTCGATTGAAGACTTTGATATTCTGAAGACTTTCTGAAGACTTTGAAAGTGAAGAAATTGGTGTGACCTTGAAGACTTGGTATTCATTTGAGGAACATAAAGCATGAAGACTTTTGTTTTCGTAGTTTCATTTTCTCTTTCTTGAGTCATAGGAAACACCGTACTGTTAAAGGGGGTCGAGGAAATACTAAGGAAAAATTTCCATGTGATGCTCAACTCAAAATCCTACACCTACCAATCCCTTCGAGTGAAGCCATTGGAAATCTCATACAGTTCAGTCAATTTCTTCAGTGACAGAGACGCAATTCTTCTGGTCACTGAGGACTTTGTTCTGACTGAGGAGTTAGGAATTCGCCAGTGCGAATTGCCTACACAGTGAGGAACATGATAGCCCTGAGGAATTTGAGAGTCAAATTTCCGACCGTTGCTGTGCTGCGCACCAGCTGTCCCAAATATCTTATCCACCTAACGGTCATATCATTGAAGGGCATTTATGTCTTATCATGTCGGGCTGCTCCCTAGGCTATAAATAGCCGCCCCCTACAACCACTAGCTGGTTGGCTGCTCCGAGAGAACTTGACACTTGTCATTTGAGAGCAACCCATCCTCCGAGGACTTTGAGTGAAAATCATCAAGTGAGGAAAACCAAAACCAAACCCCCACAAACCCAAAGTGATTGAGCATCACTGAAGAAATTGATCCTACGTAGATCCGACGCTTGTTACCTTTGAAGACTGTGCTTCTTCCAGACGGTTAGGCGTCAAGGTCTAGAGCATCCAAGAGGAATTGTGGATCGCCGAGTGACCAAGTCTGTGAAGGTTTGGAAGTCACCTGAAGACTTACCACGAGTGATTGGACGAGGTCTGCATGGCCTTAGTTCAAGGAGAATACGGTGAGGACTGGGTGTCCTGAGCTGCGTGCTCAGTGACTGGGTGTCCGGGACTGCGTGTCCTCGAGTTTAAATACTCAGCCGCTCCAACCAGACGTACAACTGAGACAGCAGTTGGAACTGGTTTACCAAATCATTGTCTTCACCAACCTAACTGGTTCCATTTCCTCAACCCTTTCATTTCCTCATTTCTGTGTTGAATGTTTGTTCATATCTGTGTTTGAAGACTTTGACTGAAGACTTTCTCAATTTCCTCAGTTCAATTTCTTCAGTCTGTTTGTCTTCATCTTGTGTTATCCTGTGATTACGCTTTCTGTACTCTGTGCTAGTCTTCATTTCATCATGATGACCATGCTTATATTCTCTTATGCTTACTTCTGAGTACTTATTCCGCTGCAAGTAGTTTTTCGCTAAGGAATTTCCTCACCAGCAAATTCTCCAGTGAAGAATTCATAAAAATCGCCTATTCACCCCCCCTCTAGTCGATATAACGCACTTTCACCACCTGAAAGCAGGGACCCACCAGACGGGCGACTGTATTTCATGAAAAAATGTTTCCTCCCTGACTGTTGGGACCCACCAGCTACATCTTCGCACGCAAGGAAGTGCGTCCATATTACGGGAAAAAATGATTCGCCCCCTGACTGCTGGGACCCACCAGCTACATCTTCACATGCAAGGAAGTGCCTGACAGTCGGGACCCACCTGGTCGAAGCGTACGTAGTGTTGTCATTCTAGTCGCGAACGTGTACGTACATACTGATCGGTCGGTCTGTCTGCAGGCTGCAATGATGAATCGTGGCCATGTAAGGAAGGGCACGTGTCGTAGTAGAGGCGCGCACGTAGCATGTCACATAGTCCCGTTAATATCGTGTACACGTACATACAGCGGTCAGGGTGCAAGAAAGTAAATACGGCCACGTACGTACATACGGGCGGGGTCTCGAACGCCTACTGCGTATACGTACAGCCAGGGCTCGTGTACATGGCTGGGTTGGACCGGAGAAACTGCATCGTCGCCGTGTTCATGGGGAGGCAAAGGAATGCGTCGTGTTCATCAGGAGGCAACGGAATACGTCGTGTTCATCAGGAGGCAACGAAATACGTCGTGTTCATCAGGAGCCAACCGGCTTGGACGGAACAGCCAATTGAAATAGGGCCTGACGTACCGCAGAACGGAGGAAACGGCCTTGTGTTCGACCGACCACGGTCGAAATGGGATCCTATTCATCGGGAGGGGCCTGGCGTACCGCAAAACAGAGGAAACATACTTCTCTTGGACCTCCTACGGTCGAAACGGGGCCCTGTTGATCGGGAGGGGTGTGGCATACCGCAAAACGGAGGAAACGGACTTATGTTGGAGCGCTACGGTCGAAACGGGGGTCCTGTTCATCGGGATGGGTGTGTCATACCGTAAAACGGGACTCCACGGGATACTGTTCATCTCTACCGCCGACCTCCTCCAGCCTCCACGGGCTACTATTCATCCACCATCGACCTCCTCCAGCCTCCACATGTGACTGTTCATCCACGGACTCATGTTCATCTAGCCTCCACCGCTCCTCCACCGGCTACTGTTCAACAAGCCCTCTCCACGGGGTCCTGTTCAACCACCCCTCCACGGGCTACTGTTCATCCATCCCTTCACTGACTACTGTTCAACCAGCCCTCCACGGGGTCGTCCTGTTCATCTAGCCCTCCACAGGGTCCTGTTCATCCACCCCCAACCGGCTCGATCGGGGTCATGTTCATCCAGAGGCAACACCACGGGGTCCTGTTCATCCACCCCCACCGGGTACTAGGGCTGGGCATTCGGTTTAACCGAACCGTTCGGTTCGGTTATTCGGCTTTTGAAGAAATTCGGTTTTGAGAAAAGGATGACCGATAGGTCATTGAGAAAACTCCTAACCGAAGATTCGGTGGACCGAGATTTCGGTTCGGTCCTCGGTTGAGACTTAATTGACCGACAGATTAGGGAAAGGCATGAAAGGAAGCGATACTTTAGAAATTGATCTGCAAAGAAACATTGTGTACACACGCAAGGCAAGATCCTGTGAGTACAAAATCAGATCGTAGTAGCAAGAACTTCAGGTGAGCAAATCAGCAATAAGATGCAAACGCAAGACAATCAAAGAGAAAGCGGGAGATAGGAGGGAAGAGGCATGCGTCTGCCACAGTTCACCACCGCCGTTGGTCGTTGCCTACAGGGGTGGAGGGGAGTAGATGCAGCGCATGGCGGCTAGGGTTAGGCATTGGGTGGGGGGAGGGATCGGGAGTGGAGACAGAAGAGTCGAGGGCTCGAGGCGTAGGTCGGTCGTCTAGTGGGCTAGTGGAGAAGGAAGCTTACGGAAGAGATATTGGGCTGTGGGTTGGCCCAATACGTAGATTGGAGTGCACGTGCATGTCTATTCGGTTTCATCGGTCCATTCGGGTAACTGATGCATGACACCGAATTACCCAAATTAATTTCGGTTTTTAAAACGTGCTGACCGAACCATGCACTAAAACTTTCGGTTTCGGTCTTTTCGGCTTCGGTCCCGGTTTTTTCGGTTCGGTAGTTCGGTCCTCGGTTAATATGCCCACCCCTACCGGGTACTGTTCATCCAAACCTCCCCAACAACGCTCATTGTTCATGAAGCGAAGGAGGCAGCAGGGTTCGATCGGCTACAGTTAGCAGCAGTAGCGAAGGAATCACTCGGGTTCAGTTAACAGTAAGGGATCGATCGCTCGGGTTCAGTAACATGGCTAGTGCAATCGCTCAGGTTCAGTTAGAGCCCAACGCCTCACTCGGGTTCAGTTAGAGCCCAATGCCTCGCACACACATGCGTACGTGTACGAGAGAAACACGCATCTCTCGGCCCCCGACCACCCACCGTAACCGGGAACTCCCCAAAATTTTCCTCGCCCTCGCTTCTACCATGTTTTTTTTTCCGTCATGGACGGTCCAAAGAATGTCATGCAGCTGCGTCTCCGTCCCGCCCAGGACGAAAAGCCCATTTTATGTCATGATTTTTTGTCATATAAGTAGGAGCCCACCACATCTATGATGATACCGGGTTTTATCACAATTATCGTCATAAAAGTGTCATAAGCATGACAGAGAAAAATTTTGTTTGTCCCAAAATGTCACGGATGTGTCTTTTTTTGTAGTGAAGCTTCGTCGGTCCATACTCCTTGTCCGACCAAGCATCAGAATCCATCGTTTTCCCTAAAAACCCACAAAAAATCCGGTCGGACAATGTGTCGAACACATCAAACACAAGGCGGAGCCAGAGAGTTGCCGGACGTACCGCGGTGGCGTCCGGGCCGGAGACGACGTCCCCCGCGGCGAGGACGGGAGAGAGGACTGCTCTGCCGGCGTAGAGGCTATGGAACGGCTGCGGAGCGCGCGCGGCGGCGGAGCTGCGAGATGGAGGACGTGAAGGAGGAAGAAGACATGAGATAGCAAATGGATCTGGCAAGTCTTTTTGGGTGGATTTGTTGCAATTTGCGGTGGAGTTGGGCCGTCGGGTCTGATGTGGTGGGCGTGCCCGGACGCGTCCGGGCGCCCTATATTCGCTCCATGTTTGGGCTGGATATAAGGGGTGCCGGTCAGCCCAGACATTTGAGGACCGTTTGAGGCGTCCATCTGGATCAAAATTTTGCGACCGGATAATGATCGGACGGCCTGTCTGAATGTATGAGACGGGTTTAAGGCGCCCAGCCGTAGATGCTCTAATTGAGCTCACTAGTGTATTGGTCATCCCTAGGCAAAGCCTAGTATAGTAAGAGCTTTGGCTCGAACCTTTTTGCTTTCTCTCTCCTACTAATAGAATCAGACAACGCTCTTGTCAAAGTTTGAAAAGAAATATTAGTAACCCTTGGGCAATATGGTGGGTTCGACGCATAACAAATTCACGAAGATTAATTTAAAAGCCCACAATCCACTTATGCTTTCATTCTCAAATTTATTGCCGAACTAGAGGTGATGCACAAAAGCAAGCCTGTGCACCGCAGCGAGACGACACCCATGCACCAACACGTGGACGAAGGGCACTATTTTGTTTACGAAGGCTGCATTGAACCATAAATACTAGAAGAAGGAACAACATGCGGCGAAGGTTAGTAATGGATTTTTTTTTAAACGGAGGCAAAAGCTTTGTCTCATTTCAAGAGAAGTTTAGACAAGGTTTTAAATTTACAGGATCACACATGTGCAAGAAAAACTAACGGGATCACTCTCGCGAGACTAAATTGCCCAGAAATCTAGCCCTGGTTATCACCCACGTCTTGGCCTCCACCTTGATTAT
>NC_041383.1:178030570-178124781 GCF_002162155.2 Triticum dicoccoides
TGGCAGTGATGGTTGAGGGCCAAGATGTTGGGTGGTGAAGTCTGCCAGGAGAGAGAGAAAATTAGCGATGGGGCATAAGAAAGGGAGGGGTAACAGGGAGTGATAACACATTTGGCTCTGGTCAGTTGAGTCAATGTGTGAGATGGCAATTTTGCTGACCTGACTGCACTAAGGAGAAACCAGAGTTAAACCTGTTGAACTAAGTCTGCAAGTGATTTTAAGACGGTTTTGTAATTTTGAGGGGGTAATTTTGACTGGCATCGACTTTAGGGTTGAAACTTTCAGTGGGGTAGTATGAAAGCTTCCAACATAGGAGTGCACAGTGGGGTAGTATAATTCACCCCACTTTACAGGGATTGGATGATTTGTCCCAGGGTTGTTTTAATGACTAGTGACCTCGGTCCCATCCACCAATCTGGAGGACGGATTATCAAATGGAGAAGCAAAGCGGAGAATGGTTTTTCTACCATGCACGGGATCTTCCGTGCATGCATACTGTTTTATAGGTCCCACTACTTATGGGAACTTATGACTTACTACACCATATGGCCTTACCTAGATTATTTCTCTCCTCATATTAACCCATGCAATTTAAGTTGAGTCAGAAATTTTAAAACTATGTATCTTTTGAATGAAAATTTTGATTTCTGTTCTGCTAACATATTTGGGGTCTTGGTAAAGAGATCTTTTAAACAAGACCACTCATGAATATATTTTCATAATTTTTTAAATATAAATTTTGAAACTTGATGAATCTATACATGTAACGAGTTCCGCAGATTATCATAGAGTTTCACACCATGTTTCATACAGTTTCACCATCTTTCGCATGGTTTCATCATGTTTTAAAAATCAAAATTTAAAAAGTATCAAAATATATTCAAGAGTGATCTTGTTTAAAGGTCCTCGTCACCAGGAATATAAATACACACGAAAGTTAAATCGGGATTTTGGCTCATAAGATAAAATGATTCCAAACTTTGAAATCACAGGAAAAAGCATGGGGGTGTGGTGGGTTTCATGTCAGATAGTAGGTGCATGGACCATGTGATTAACTGATATGACATGACTAGATGAATGAAATTACAACTAAAACAGAAGTTCATTACAACTAAAACAGAAGTGCATGCATCCGAATATCTAAGGGCTGACCCATGCACGGGACCTCCCATGGACGGTAGAATTGCTTTTCTCAAGCAAAGCGTGGCTTTATGATCCAATTTCTCTGCGCCGTGCACGCCCTAGCTTCACCCTGCCGCCGTTCTATTCTATCACGAGCGTCACGAACCGGCAACCGGCCTCGTCGCGAGGGCGCCCCAGCCAACGTTGCATTCCCGGCGTAGAAGGAGGAGCCATCCACATGACCACAACGGCCCCCGCTCCGTGTCTGCTCCATTGAAACCAGAGCGCACCATCACTCCCGCGCCGCACATATCACTGCACCCCGAGACCGAGGGCGCGGGCACCACCGCTCGCCGGCCCATCCCGAGCAGTTAGCCGCCCCCGCTTCTCTTCTCACGGCTGCGCATGCAGCCACGGCCCCTGGCGGCGGTGGCGGTGGCCTCCGCGCCTTTCCCGCCGTCATGGGCGCACCAGGTCCGCGAGGCGGCGACCCAGGGGGACTTCCACCACGCCATCGCACTCTTCCTCCGGATGCGCGCCGCCGACGCCCCCGCCGCGCCCCGCTCCGCCGTCCCGGCGTCCCTCCCGGCCGCGCTCAAGTGCTGCTCCGCCCTCGGCCTCCCCGCCCTCGGCGCGTCCCTCCACGCGCTCGCGCTCCGCTCCGGCGCCTTCGCCGACCGCTTCACCGCCAACGCGCTCCTCAACCTCTACTGCAAGCTCCCTGCAGCGCCGTGCCGCTCCCCCGGGACGGAAGACGCGGCAGGGGAGTCGTTGGAGAGCATGCGGAAGGTGTTCGACGAAATGACCGAGAAGGACCCCGTGTCCTGGAACACGCTGGTGTTCGGGTGTGCGGAGAAGGGGAGGCACCAAGAGGCTCTGGTAGTGCTCAGGGAGATGTGGATAGATGGGTGCAAGCCAAACTCGTTTACCTTGTCGAGTGTGCTGCCGATCTTCGCCAAGTGCTCCGACGTCAGGAGGGGAATGGAAGTCCATGGCTTTGCAACCAGGAACGGTTTTGTTGATGATGTGTTCGTTGGCAGCAGCTTGATCGATATGTACGCAAACTGCACTCGAACGGATTACTCGGTCAAGGTGTTCGACAGTCTCCCGTGCCGCGATGCTATCCTGTGGAACTCAATGCTTGCGGGGTGTGCACAGAATGGGTCTGTGGAGGAGGCTCTTCGAATATTTCGCCGCATGCTGCATTCTGGAGTTAGACCTCTGCCTCGTACTTTCTCGAGCCTCATACCTGCCTGTGGAAATGTTGCTTCGTTGCTTCTCGGCAAGCAGCTGCATGCGTACGTCATCTTTGGAGGGTTTGACGGTAATATGTTCATATCTAGCTCCCTGATTGACATGTATTGCAAATGTGGAAACGTGAGCATAGCTCGTCACATCTTTGATCGAATGCAGTCACCTGATACTGTATCCTGGACTGCAATGATCATGGGACATGCTTTACATGGTCCAGCAAGAGAGGCTCTGTTGTTGTTTGACAGGATGGAGTTGGGAAATGTGAAGCCTAATCATATCACGTTTATAGCCGTTTTAACTGCGTGCAGTCATGCTGGATTGGTGGACGAGGGCCGGAAGTATTTCAACAGAATGTCGGACCATCACGGCATTGTTCCCTCTCTTGAGCATTATGGAGCACTTGCAGATATTCTTGGCCGTGCAGGGGAGTTGGAAGAAGCCTACAATTTCATCTCTAAGATGCAAATAAAACCAACCGCAAGTGTCTGGTCCACGTTGTTAAGGGCTTGCAAGGTCCACAAAAATACCGTGTTAGCTGAAAAAGTTGCCAAGAAAATATTTGAGCTTGAACCTAGGAGCATGGGATCTCATGTAATTTTATCGAACACGTATTCGTGTTCTGGGAGATGGAATGAAGCAGCACACCTGAGGCGATCTATGAGAAAGAAGGGCATGAAGAAGGAACCAGCTTGCAGTTGGATTGAATTGAAGAACAAACGGCATGTTTTTGTAGCTCATGATAAGTCCCATCCTTGGTATGAAAGGATTATTGGTGCACTTAATATTTTCTCAGAGCAGATGGCACGTCAAGGTTATGTTCCCAATACAGAGGATGTTTTCCAGGATCTTGAAGAAGAGCAGAAGAGCCATGTGTTATGTGGTCACAGTGAAAAACTTGCTATGGTATTTGGTATTTTGAATACACCTCCTGGAACAACAGTTCGTGTGATGAAAAATCTTCGAATTTGTGTTGACTGCCACACGGTAACAAAATTTCTTTCAAAGATAGCTCAGAGGGAGATTGTTATGCGTGATGCAAACCGTTTCCACCATTTTAAGGATGGAACCTGTTCTTGCGGTGACTTTTGGTGATTGAAGAACAGTTTGGGATCAACGTCATGTTCATGACATGATTTCCTATTGGAAATGCACCTGTACATCAACGTCAGGATGAGGTTATTTCTGACTTTTTTTGTAAGTGCCAGGGGTAAAACAAAGTGTGCTCGTAATTCACTAGAAATGGATCGTTTGGTTCTTTGTATACGGAACCATTCTTTGCTGTTGAAGAGCAATGCAAGACTACATCACTAGTCTTTCAAATGCCAAACTAGAGCCACCAGAACATCAGCAATTAATCACTGAATCTTTTGTCTGTTTTGACATATTCAGGTGTACTAGTCTTAAAAAAAATTATACTTCACTATATTTGATATTATGATATCGTTACTCCAAGCTGCTGCTTTATCATCTGATATGATTCAACTTACTGAATGTGTTGCCACATTTTCATGGTTGGATATTTCGTCAGATTTATGCCTTTTATGTTCTTTTAACCTTCTAATCAAGGCATATGTCATTGAAAGGAATAATACTCTAGGAAATGCCACTCAGATTAGTGAAATTGATGATTTGCGCCTTTTCAAAGAGAAAAGAAGTTGATGATTTGCCAATCAGTTTCTTTTCTGATCTACAGAATGTGATTCCTGCATTTCCTGGAGTGCTATTCTTTGTCAAATAGCAGGTAAATTATATTCCTGTTATCAAATCTGAGTTACCTACTTACCTTCCATAAAAAACAATGTTGGGAGTAATGTGGGCAAACCTTAGTATCCCCCTTGACATTTGTAAGTACTCCCTCCATAAACTAATACAAGAGCGTTTAGATCACTAGTAGTGATCTAAACGCTCTTATATTAGTTTACAGACGGAGTACTAAATAGTTCTGATACCTGTTACCTTATTTACATCGTATTGGATGGAGCATTGACCATGTAAAACGACCAAGTGATCATCCCTGGAACAAATTTTGCAGAATACAATGTCTCGTATGCTTTTTACTACTGCTTGGAACCTTGCTTCAGCAACTCATTTTTCCTGGCAATAGGTTGTTGCCGTCCTTGCATATTCATCCCCTACTGTTTGTCACAAATCTTTCTAACTAATAAAGCAATCTATTTTCCTAACAAATGTTATTGCTAGTTATTTCACTGACCTTTTCTGTTCAAAGCATCGATACCAGGTGTAGAATCATGTATGAAGATTTTGGCACAGGTTGAATTAGAGACTAGTTGTACAGTCCTAGGAAATGCTCTAAGTACAGATCTTGTGCAGATCAAACAATAGAAAATAAGACACAACAGTTGCTTCAGAAGGGTCCAAAAGATGGCTTCAAACCCTCCTTAAAACATTTTCAAGCATTCTTTATGGTTGCCACATGGAGATTGAGATGAACAGCCAGTTCGAGCAGCTAACAGCCGACGTGATCTCGCGGGTGGTGTCTGGGAGCAACCATAGAGAGGCAAATTTAGTCCATCTGGTGCAGAAGGAGGTCCAGTTTCTTGCCTTCTCCAGTATATTCAACGTTTTTAGCCATGTCCCGGGATTCAGGTACGTATATGCAATTTATCATTTTTTGGAATCCTGTTAATTTGTCAGTTCAAAATAACAAACATAGGCCCAGGTAATTAATCAATGTGTGCGCGTTTGTGAAATTAATCAGATGTCTTCCAACAAAAACACCAGAAGCTCCAGAAAGAGGTGAAGAGCATCCTCGCCAATATTGTCCAAAGGAAAGCGACATTCAGGATTTTCTTACATAGCTTTACCAGTAGATTGATACATTTAAATATCACCAAATCAATCCTTTTAGGATTACATTCGGACATTGCTTCCATGAAATCATTTTCTTGTAGGGCACTAAAACCATCCAATTGTATCTTGAGCTGAAGCACTAAAATGAATCAAGCGTCCGCTCCTCCCTTTTCCTTCTTCGCGGACTTACTTTGTCTTGGCTAAGGATGTGGATCAACGAAAAGACCACTGACGCAGCATGCACAAAGGGCGCCGCATCACTCTCAATGGCATTCAAGATAATCCTTCCTGCCATCCAATCTTCTGTCCGTAAACTGCAGGGATTGTTGAAACAGGGTACTTTTAGCCAGTGTGTGCAAGTGCGCCAGATTCACCAGGAGCATGATCCGGCTGAGAGTGGATAGAAAGTCGGGAATCTTTCCCTTTCTTTTTATCCCTATGGGTTTTCATTGATCCAAGCTTCCTCTGTTCATACGAAAGGAAAGGATCCAGGTTGTTATTGTGGAGCGCACAGCTATTTGCTTATATCTTCATTTGGCCAAGTCTGGCTGTCCTTAAGTAAGGATAAATGACTTCCTTAATAGAACTACATTGCTATTTACTTATTGGTCTGCAATCAATTCCATTGATTTTCATATTCTATTTCAGGAAAGAGACTTGGAATTAGCGCCCCCGAAGGGGGTAAGATGAGCTTGGAAAAGCAAACAACTCAGAACAAGGTCGACGAGGAGTGACCGATTTCTTGAGGAACGACCAAGGAAGACCAATTAGTTAGGATCGCTACCTTGCCATTAGCGTCCCTTTGAGACCGGACTCATGAAGAGGACCAAAAAATCTATTCAGCTTTGTTATCAACTAGGCATCAGTGGGAACGTCAAGATGAATGAGTCAACTAAGTATCAGATCGACCAAACTGAACAAATGATAGCTCAAGATCATGTTGTTCATTGGGAATTGAAGAGGGGAGAACGAGTAGACATCAAACGATTATTTTCTATTTCTTGTTATCATGGAACTCGTCATCAAGATGGGTCGCCCTTTCTCTGTTCTTTTTATTCCAAACATGAAAGCATCAACAAAACTTCCCTTCCATATAGATCGTCATGGCATGAACTAAATTCTGCATTTCCCCAACCCCACTACTGCCCGAAATTCGCTTTCATCTTGTGATACCTCAGACCTATTTCTTTGGACCCTTAACTACCAAAGTAAAGTGCAGTGGGCACATATATATGTGGGCAGAGGAAGTCTCAAAAAGCAAAGGCCGGACTGTAGATCATGTGACCTGCACCGAAAAGATCGCTGACTGGGATTTCTCCTGGATCAAAGAGGATCAGCTTGCCAAATTCTTCAATCGCGGGCACCCGAGAACGTCGAATGAAAGTGGTCTTTGTGCAACCCTATTTATGTGATAAAAATAATGCAAGAAAACAAATGCGCTAACGCGCAACGGCTTCCGCGCTAGTTGCTCAATCCGTTGCTTGCTTCTCTTCTATCTTGGAAAAGTGAGGATTTCTTATCTGATCCTACAGAAGGAAGAGAGGTGGAAAATGTTGTCTGCATCCTCAAAACCGAAGGTTGCCATCATTCGTGAAGAAGGGAGTAACAGTGACAGGGAAATGTCTGCTGCATTCCATGTTGCTGGTTTTGAACCGTGCGATATCACAATGTCAGATCTCTTGAACCAAAAGGCTTCTCTAACGGAATTCCGTGGGATTGCATTTGTTGGTGGATTTAGCTATGCAGATGTTCTTGAGTCAGCAAAAGGTTGGGCTGCATCTATCAGGTTCAACCAGCCCCTCATACAGCAGTTCCAGGAGTTCTACAATAGGCCAGACACATTCAGCCTTGGGGTGTGCAATGGGTGTCAGCTCATGGCTCTTCTTGGTTGGGTACCAGGACCCGATATTGGAGGCTCGCTTGGTGCAGGTGGAGACATGTCCCAGCCAAGGTTCACTCACAATGAATCTGGCCGTTTTGAATGTCGGTTTATCAGTGTGGCCATAGGGGATTCTCCTTCTATAATGTTCAAAGGTATGGAAGGCTCTACTTTGGGCATTTGGAGTGCTCATGGTGAAGGGAGAGCCTTATTCCCAGATGAAAATGTCTTATCTGATGTTGTCAATTCAAATCTGGCCCCTCTGAGGTACTGCGATGATGCTAATAATGTCACAGAGGTTTATCCTTTCAACCCTAATGGCTCTCCGCTTGGTATTGCGACCCTTTGCTCCCCTAATGGAAGACACCTTGCTCTGATGCCACACCCGGAGCGTTCCTTTATGATGTGGCAATACCCAGGGTATCCCAAGGAGTGGCAGGTTGAGAAGGGTGGTCCCAGTCCTTGGTTGCGCATGTTCCAGAATGCAAGAGAATGGTGTTCATAGAGAAGGTAAATCAGACTCCTGAAATTCCACCTTGTTTTGGCTCCCTGTAGTTTTTTGTTTACTTTTGGTTTTCTATATGGTTAAGATCTTTGGCTAGCCCGTTAACTAGACACAGTTTGTTGCTCTTGTCTACATCTGAACCGCTCATTCTGTAAATGGCATTCTTGTTGTTTTATGTTTTTGGTAACTCTCCTCTTAGCTTGATCTTTGTTGTAGTAGTGTGTTAGCTTGAACACCGCGTTGTGCTTGAATTTTGTTATTTAATGCAGTGATAATTATTAGGCATCCAGGGTTCATGTTCTAGCTCAGTGCTTCACTGCAATAAAAGAATAAAAAAAATAGTGCTGGGGATTGTATTTTGTTGTTCCATTCACATGAGGTCTCGTACAATACTGCCATGAAATAACTATTTGCTTACCTTTCATTTCCTGGAACTTACAGGGACCAAATTGGTGGCCCGTATGTATGCTTAGAGGGGCATTCTGCTGTAGAACAGAACTAATGTGGACATGGATCAACTGAATACTATGTCTGAAATTATCGTGTTGGAAGAACTCAAGTGACAGGCAGCAGTTCTCAGTTCTTGAGTTGAGATGGAATGTTTGTGCAACTTATTCTCAATGGACATGGACAGTGCCTGTATAGGCGCTGCCTGCGAGCATAGTTATGTTTTCGCTAGCTGAATTGAGCTATATGCTTCTTCTGCAGTGATTCACCTATATCCAATGATACAATATGGTTAGTTCCAGACTGGTAGCACTTGATTTTGTGACCAAATTGTTGATGATTTGAAATCTTGTTAGCGCTTATGAGTGATTACAGGCTTTGAACGAACATAATCAAGCAGGGTTTTTGCCTCGTTAAATTTACTGAGTTTAGTGGTCACAAGCTTAACGAGCCAAGCAGCTTGTTAATTCACCTAGTGAGTAAGAATGCTTCTCGAAATGGAAGAAAACAATTGAACATCAAGAATTAGTATATGGCTCTGTTTGGTTGGGAATTTTCCATGGCTTCCGCTGCTGACAAGCCGACCACCCAAACGTGCTCGCCACGAATCCATCGAAAATAACTCGAAGTAGTGACTTTCAGAAACAGTAGTAGTTCGGCGTGTGTGCTAAAGCAGTCAAAACTGAAAAGAAATTCTTTTCTAAAATGTTCATTTATATGTAAATCAGTTTACAGATCAGTGTTTATGATGAATTAGCGCATAAATAATGTACCAGGGCTTCAGGGCATTACAAATAATTCATAGATGTATATAGCACTGAAATATGTCTACATACATCAATTTCAGCGACAACTAATATAGAACGGAGGGAGTACGTACATAGTAGTAGAACAAATGTAGCAATCACCGAAACTCTTCTTGTCAAAGAAAAGCACTACTTTCGTCAATTCTTGTTTGGGCTGAGGTTTTCGTTTGGGACGTTGGCGGCAAAGAGCAAAATATAGCCGCGCCTCCTCAGAGTCCATTTTCGTTTCTTCTGCTTCTCCACGATCCGCGTGACTTGTCTCCAACCAATCAGTGCGCGTCCCACAGATCGCCCCTCGAACGCAGATCCCAGCCGTCCACGCACGACACATCCAACGCCCCACGCCCCACCATCCCTCCCGGAAAACCAACACCCACGCCTCCTATTTAACACCGTCCCATCCCCCTTCTTCTTCCTCGCTCCAGTTCCCCAAACCTCCCAGCGCTCCTCCCTCCTCAGCCTCCCGGCGCATCTCCGGCATGGCCCGCACCAAGCAGACGGCGAGGAAGTCCACCGGCGGCAAGGCGCCGAGGAAGCAGCTGGCCACCAAGGCCGCGCGCAAGTCCGCCCCGGCCACCGGCGGCGTGAAGAAGCCCCACCGCTTTCGCCCCGGCACCGTTGCGCTCCGGGAGATCCGCAAGTACCAGAAGAGCACGGAGCTGCTCATCCGCAAGCTCCCCTTCCAGCGCCTCGTCCGCGAGATCGCCCAAGACTTCAAGACCGACCTCCGCTTCCAGTCCTCCGCCGTCTCCGCCCTGCAGGAGGCCGCCGAGGCCTACCTCGTCGGGCTCTTTGAGGACACCAACCTCTGCGCCATCCACGCCAAGCGCGTCACCATCATGCCCAAGGACATCCAGCTCGCCCGCCGCATCCGTGGCGAGAGGGCCTAGGCTGCAACCCATGCTTGGCGTGTTAGATCCCTAATAGGCATCGGTGGAAATCTGTGTGCTACTAGTGTTTCAGAATGTGTCTGTGTTGTTCTTGTCATGTGTCTAATCTGATGGTACCCTCTTGTTGCCATCAGCAATGGAAATGAAAATGTTGGCTTCCTGTTCGCATTCATCTGCGTTTGAATGCCAAATTGTCGCCTGTTTTAGCTAGCATGCTCTATATTTCTTAATTGGTCTTGAATTAACATGTGGCCGTCAATTTTTGTACTGAGTACTCTGGTTAGCTGCCTCTGAACCTGACCTGAGCGAACTGGCAGTTGAGATAGTACCTGAAAATTGCTTGTCCGCTAGTGTGCTCGACCAGTTGCATGACAGTACCGGTGTGTCTGATGTTCAGCGCAGATATTCTGTTGAAAAGCATCCCTACTTTGCCTAATTATATTGCAACCCTGCAAGTCTATGAACCGTGCTCTAAACTTAGTTGGTGTCCTGTCTTCAGATCTTACAGGTTCAGGACCGGCCTGCAATATTATTGGGTGCATCACCCACAATTCCTAACTAACGCACCAGGGCATCGAGGAAGCGCTCTCCACTATTGATCAGAATTTCATGCTATTCCTGCTTATGCCGCAGTTGTTCTTGTGTTCTGTTCCCAGTGGATCGGCCATTGCTTCTGGATAGAGCATCCTGAAACATAGGTTACATTCAGGAGTGTAAAGAGAACATGTGTCCTATCCCAAGCATGTGAAATGACCTGCCAGTTTTAGCTACTGTGTTCTTAATTGCTTAGATTTTGTAGTAGCTTAAATGGCAGTACTGTGTCAAAATTCGAAATAACTATTCCGGCTGGTTGCCTCGGAACCTGAATGAACAGATGTAATACGCTCGTTCAGTTCAGTTTTGTGTACCTTACATAAACAGTGCCTTCCTGATGATCACATCGGTGTTGAAAGTGTCTCAACCCTGCCTCTGTGCTGTATAATGTCAAAACTACAAACACAGTCAGAGCATCTCCAACAGGTGCGCAGCGCGCTAAATTATCTATTTAGTGTCAAAATAGCGTTTGCTCCAACAGACGCTGCAAAATATGGCGTGCCGTTATAGCTCTAGCAGACGCTGCAAAATCCAGCGCTGGTGCTTGAAAAAAATTGAAGCAACACATACGAAAAATATGAAACAACATATCCATTAAATTCATAGCATAGTTCAAGCCCAACACCACAAGCTAGTCCATACGATACAAATAAATCACGAAACTCACAGAAAGAAACCTAGATCGGGAGTTCTGTTGCCACAAGTCTCTATAGTCACGAAAAACTAATTGGAAGCCCGTTCCGGCACCCTGCCGGAGGGGGAACCATCAGCAGAGGCCATCTTCATCATCTCGGCGGTCTCCATGATGAGGAGGGAGTAGTTCACCCTCGGGGCCGAGGGTATGTACCAGTAGCTATGTGTTTGATCTCTCTCTCTCTCTCTTGTTCTTGATTTGGCACGATCTTGATGTACCGTGAGCTTTGTTACTATAGTTGGATCATATGGTGTTTCTCCCTCTCTAGTGATGAATTGAGTTTTACCTTTGAGGTTTCACTATTATCGGATTGAATACTATTATGGATTTGAGAACACTTGATGTATGTTTTGCGTGGGATACCCGTGGTGACAACGGGGTGTTCTATTGATTCACCTGATGTATGTTTTGGCTTTCAACTCACGGATTCCCGAGGTGACATTGGGGTAATCTATGCATATGGGTTGATGCACGTTTTCGTCCTTGTTTCTCTGGTAGGAATCTTGGGGCACTCTTTGAAGTTCTTTGTGTTGGATTGAATATTATGAATCTGAAGTTGTTTGATGCATATCGTATAATTGATCCACAGATACTTGTGGTGACATTGGAGTATCTAGGTGATATTAGGGTTGATTAATGTGTGTCATATGGTGTTATTTTACTACGAACTCTAGGGCTGTTTGTGATACTTATAGGAATATTCAATTGATTGATCGGAAGAATAACTTTGAGGTGGTTTCGTACCCTACAAGCAATTTCATCTTATGTTCCCCGCGATAAGAACTTTGGAGTGACTTTTGTCACATGTCGAGGGATTGCCATATGATCTAATTATGTTATCATTTTCGAGAGAACTTGCACTAGTGAAAGTATGAACCCTAGGCCTTGTTTTCAAGCATTGCAATACCGTTTTAGCTCACTTTTGTTACTAGTTACCTTGCTGTTTTTATAAAGATGTGGGTCATCCCAGAAGTAATGTCTTGAATCATAGAAAAACTTTTCTTTTGTTGGTATGTGAAGCTAGGTGGTACGAATTTAGCAACGATATAATTAGCATAATCAACATACCATGGAGTAGTACGAGAAGCATTTATGATAGCTAATTGTTCATCAGGAAAGCTATCATCAATAGGCAGTGGGTCATCAAGAACATTTTCTAACCTAGACAAGGTGTCTGCAACGGGGTTCTTAGCTCCCTTTCTATCAATAATATGCAAATCAAATTCTTGTAGCAAAAGAACCCACCTAATGAGTCTAGGTTTAGCATCTTTCTTTTTCATAAGGTATTTAATAGCAGCATGATCAATGTGAACAGTAACTTTGGAATCAACAATATAGGATCTGAACTTATCACAAGCAAACACAACTGCTAAAAATTCTTTTTCAGTAGTAGCATAGTTCGTTTGAGCACTGTCTAGAGTTTTACTAGCATAATGGATAATTTATTTTTTAATCAACTCTTTGTCCTAGAACAACATCAACAACATAATCACTAGCATCACACATAATTTCAAAGGATAGGTTCCAATTAGGCGGTTGAATAATAGGTGCAGAAATTAAGGCTTTCTTAAGGATTTCAAATGCTTTTACACAATCATCGTAAAAAATGCAACATCCTTTTGCAAGGGATTAGTAAGAGGCCTATAAATGTTAGAGAAGTATTTAATAAATGTCCTATAGAAACCAGCATGACCAAGGAAACTTCTTATACCTTTGATATCTTTAGGACACGACATTTTCTCAATAACTTCAACTTTAGCTTTATCAACTTCAATACCCGTTTCGAAGATTTTATGCCCCAAGACACTACCTTCATTAACCATAAAGTGGCACTTCTCCCAATTCAAGACAAGATTAGTTTATTCACATCTCTGCAAAACTCGATCAAGGTTGCTTAAGCAATCATCAAAAGAAGTTCCGTAAATGGAAAAATCATCCATGAAAACCTCAACAATCTTTTCACAAAAGTTAGAGAATATAGTAGTCATACATCTTTGAAAGGTAGCAGCTGCATTGCATAAACCAAAAGACATACATCTATAAGCAAAAGTACCAAAAGGGCATGTAAAAGTAGTTTTTTTCTTGATCCTCTTATGACACAGGTATTTGAGAAAAACCGGAGTATCCATCTAGAAAGCAAAAGTGTGTATGTTTGGATAATCTTTCTAGCATTTGATCAGAAGGGTAAAGGATAATGATCTTTCCTAGTTGCTTTGTTCAATTTTCTAAAATCAATTACCATTCTATAACCTGTGACAATTCTTTGTGGAATCAATTCATTTTTATCATTAGGAACAACAGTAATACCACCCTTCTTTGGGACACAATGAACAAGACTTACCCACCTACTATCAGCAATATGATAACTTATACCTGCTTCTAGAAGCTTTAGTATTTCATTTCTTACTACTTCCTTCATCTTAGGGTCCAACCGTCGCTGATGATCAACAACCAGTTTAGCATCATGTTCCATTTTAATTTTGTGCTAACATAGAGTGGGACTAATGCCCTTAAGATCATGTAGAGTATAACCAATAGCGGCACGATGCTTATTCAGAGTTTTGAACAATTTCTTCTCTTTATGCTCTGAAAGGTTAGGACTAATAATAACATGATATATCTTCTTTTCATCAAGATAAGCATATTTCAAAGTATCAGATAATTGCTTAAGTTCAAATACAGGATCACTCTTGGGTGGTAGAGGATCTCCAAGAGTCTCAACAGGCAATTTGTGTTTCAAAACAAGCATCTGTTTAAAGAATATTTCATCTATTTCTTTTCTTTCATTCATGAACATATCATTTTCATGGTCTAGCAGATATTGTTCTAAAGGATCAGTAGGAGGCACAACAATAGAAGCAAGACCAACAATTTCATCTTTATTAGGAAATTCTTTATCACGAGGTTGTCTACGAAATTTGGAGAAATTAAACTCATGAGACCCCCCCCCCGAAACTTACACTAACAATTTCTTTCTCATAGTCTATTTTAGCATTAATAGTGTTCAAGAAAGGTCTACCAAATAAAATGGGACAAAAATCATCTTGTGGGGAGCCAAGAACTAGAAAATCAGTAGGATATTTTATTTTCCCACACAAGACTTCAGCATCATCTCTAACAACCCCGATTGGTGAAATAGTATCTCTATTAGCAAGCTTAATAGTAACATCAATATCTTCTATTTCAGCAGGTGCAATGTCATCCATAATTTCTTGGTATAAGGTAAAAGGAATTGCACTCACACTAGCACCCAAATCACATAAGTCATGATAACAATGATCTCCTATTTTAACAGAGACAACAGGCATGCCAACAACATGTCTATGTTTATATTTATCACCAGGTTTAGCAATTCTAGCAACTTCATCAGAAAAATAAATAACTTGCCCATCAATATTATCGACCAAGAGATCTTTAACCATAGCAATACTAGGTTCAACTTTAATTTGTTCAGGGGGTGTAGGTGTTCTAGTATAACTCTTACGAACTATGGATGAAGCTTTAGCATGTTCCTTTATCCTAATAGGAGATGGTGGTTTCTCAATCTAAGCAGTAGGAATAACAAGACCAACATTATAAGTAACGATTTCTTCTTCAGCCTTAATGGGTTCCACTATTTTCACTTCCATGGGAGGATGATATTTAAACCACTTCTCCTTAGGGAGATCAACATGAGTAGCAAATGATTCACAGAAAGAAGCTACTATCTCAGAGTCAAGTCCATACTTAGTGCTAAATTCACGAAAAGCATCGGTATCCATAAAAGATTTAACACAATCAAATTTAAGCTTTATACCTGACTCCTTACCTTCGTAGATCTCCCAATCTTCAGAGTTGTGTTTAATTCTTTCTAAGAGATTCCATTTGAATTCAATAGTCTTCTTCATAAAAGAGCCAGTACAAGAGGTATCGAGCATGGATTGATCATTACGAGAAAGCCGAGCATAAAAGTTTTGAATAAAAGTTTTCTCGAGAGCTCATGATTGGGGCATGAATATAACATTGACTTAAGCCTCCCCC
The DNA here is from genome assembly GCF_002162155.2 of Triticum dicoccoides. Taxonomy (NCBI): domain Eukaryota; kingdom Viridiplantae; phylum Streptophyta; class Magnoliopsida; order Poales; family Poaceae; genus Triticum; species Triticum dicoccoides. The sequence goes on from NC_041383.1 coordinate 178,045,593, forward strand.
AAGCTTGAACGATACTTTCTTATTCACGAGGCCAAAAATTAGATATATAATTCCGATCACGATGAACCAGATGCATAGGATAAAACTTTTGATGAAATTCCAATTTCAACCAGTTGTAATTCCAAGCTCCAATATCATCACATAGCCTATACCATGGCAATGCCTTTCCCTTCAAAGATAAAGGGAAGCCTTTCCTCTTGACTTCATCTCCGGACAAACCTGCAAGATTAAATAATCCACAAACTTCATCCACAAAGATTAGATGCATATCAGGATGTAGTGTTCCTTCTCCTGCATAAGGATTGGCTAGCAATTTATCTATCATACTGTCACGGGAAACCACGACCACCTATGGGACCAGGACGTCCCCTTGCTGGTTCGGCAGGGGGGAGTCGTGTTGCACAAAGAGCAGACCAACATGGGGCAGCACGACAGAGATCAGACGGGCAGTTTTACCCAGGTTCAGGCCGCCGTGAGGCGTAAAACCCTACTCCTAGTTTGGTGGATTGATGGTGGAAATGTAGTGGTGGTGCGAAGTACACTTGCCCGACAAGGGTTGCTGTCGGTGTCAAAACCGGCGGATCTCGGGTAGGGGGTCCCGAACTGTGCGTCTAGGCGGATGGTAACAGGAGACAAGGGACACGATGTTTTACCCAGGTTCGGGCCCTCTTGATGGAGGTAAAACCCTACGTCCTGCTCGATTAATATTGATGATGTGTATTACAAGAGTGGATCTACCACGAGATCAAGGAGGCTAAGCCCTAGAAGCTAGCCTATGGTATGATTGTTGTAATGGAGGTTATGTCTTACGGACTAAGGCCCTCCGGTTTATATAGACACCGGAGAGGGCTAGGGTTACACAGAGTCGGTTACAATGGTAGGAGATCTACATATCCGTATTGCCAAGCTTGCCTTCCACGCCAAGGAAAGTCCCATCCGGACACGGGATGGAGTCTTCAATCTTGTATCTTCGTAGTCTTGGAGTCCAGCGAACGATGATAGTCCGGCTGTCCGGACACCCCCTAGTCCAGGACTCCCTCAGTAGCCCCTGAACCTGGCTTCAATGACGATGAGTCCGGCGCGCATAATGTTCGGCATTGCAAGGCGGGTTCCTCCTCCAAATAATCATAGAAGATTGTGAACACCAAGATAGTGTCCGGCTCTGCAAAATAAATTCCACATTCTACCGTAGAGAGAATAAAATGTACACAAGTTCAATCTGCTGACGTATTTTGCAGCATGACGTCACACCACTACCAAGCCTTTACCGCCTCAGCGCGTTTAGCGAAGCGGTTTCCTTGGCACGTCTTGTCGAAGCAGAGATCGTGTTCCCCTTATTCCGGGATTCTCATCAATACGGACGTGGGTAACCCAACCGCGCCATTGATGGTGGTGCTTGGGAGATAAGCGAGTTTTACCAGGCTAGTGGGGACACATAGTCTTCGTCCGCCTATATATAAGGGATAAGGATTCACCTTTTCACCTATGCCTTCTTCCTCCTTTGCTTATCCATCTCCGCGCACTCGAGCTCCAGCGCCCAAGTTTGCGCATCTCGTCTCAACCTTCTCCGACCATGTCCGGAGCGGGAGGCAAGTGGTTGGCCTCCACCGTTAAGGAGGAGCACATCACAAAGCTGCGCAGCGCCGGATACCTTTCCGGCGACGTCGCGCACCAGCTGCCCGACGAGGGGCAGCTCATACCCACCCCCAGGCCCCATGAGAGGGTTGTTTTCCTCCCCCACTTCCTCCGCGGACTTGGCTTTCCACTTCACCCCTTTGTCTAGGGGCTCATGTTCTACTACGGCCTGGATTTCCATGATCTGGCGCTGAACTTCATCCTCAACATCTCGGCGTTTATCGTCGTGTGCGAGGCCTTCCTCTGCATCCAGCCCCACTTCGGCTTGTGGCTCAAGACCTTCAATGTCAAGCTGAAGGTAGTGAAGGGCACTCAAGCGGAGTGCGGAGGCGCCATGTTGGGCAAGATGCCCAACGTCCTTTGGTTCGAAGGGGCCTTCGTGGAATCCGTCAAGGGGTGGCAGTTGGGGTGGTTCTATATCACCGAGCCGCGCGACCCTACGTGGGCGGCGGCCCCCGAGTTCAGATCTGGTATCCCTACGCAGCTCACCTCCTGGAAAGAGAAGGGCTTGCTGTGGGGTAATTCGAAGGAGCTGACGGGACTCCAAGCCTGTATCCAGAAGATGGTGAACAAGAAGCTCAGGCTGGTTAACGTGGTCCAAGTCATGCTCGTCCGCCGGATTCTCCCATGCCAGGAACGGGCATTCAATCTGTGGGAGTTCGATCCGGAACAGCACCAGGCGTTGAGCGGGCTCTTTGACACGACATACGAAGGCGCCTGGAGGGTGCTGTTTAAGGGCGCTGAAGCTCCCGCATCCGCGACGGAAGATCGCGGATTTCACTCGCAGTGTCCAGCTGACGAGGTAAGTGATTCTACCCCTTTACGGGACACTTGTCGTTAATAATTCGACCCTAAGAGGGTTTTAATCTCCCTTTTCCTTTGACAGGAATGGATGAAGAAGGCCGAGCAGCTCATCTGCCCGGCTCCCATGCCAGAAGACCCAGTGGATGCCCGTCTAGTGGGGCTACTGGTTCCGGCACCGCACGTGGTGCCAGAGAAGAAGGCCAAGAAGGTGGCCACGGGTACTCAAAAGAGTTCCCGTTTTCAGGTGTCCGACGACTCCGAGGCGGATTCCTCCCCCGAAGATGAGGAGGAGGAAGAAGACCCTCTTCCAGAGGAGGGAGAGAGAAAGAGGAAGGCCTCCCCAATAGGGGAGGCCGAAGGGTCCAAGAGGGGAAGAACTATTCCCCCGAACAGCTCCGCCAACACCAACGTTGGCGATGAAGAGTGGCCCTCGAGGCCAGGCCTCAGGCGAGATCGTAAGTATCCGGATCCCTGAATGATCTGCAATTTCTTTTGTGTCACATAGTGTCCTTCTAATGCCGCATACTGCCTGCAGTCCGGCCGACGATGATCTCCCTGCTTCGTCGAGCGGGTCGTTAGCTGCGTCGGATGTGGAATCCATTCCGACTGCCTCCACCCCTCGCGCCGCTGAGGACGCCGAGGTGGGATCCCGGGAAGGGACCCATCAGGAGGAGGCTCCGGAGGCGCCGCAAGGCAGCCTCCCGGACTTTGCGCCGGACTCTACACCGGAACCTGCAGTGGTTCCAGAGTCCGGCAGGCGGCCCCTTCGCAAGAAGGGCAAGACCGTGACACCGGCGGCCCCCGTCCAACCGGAGGCGCCAGACAACTTGTTGGAGGCGCTCAAAGGCGCTTCCATTGAGGAAGAACACCGCACTATCATGGGTGCGGTGATTCAGAAGGTTCGGCTCGCCAAGAGCGGGCTGACCGAAGCCTGCAGCAGCCTTCTAACAGGATTTGAGGTAAGAAGTTAAAATTATGCAATGTAATACCACATAGACAGTAGCCCCTGATGCTCAGTTCGGCGTTCAGAAAGAAAAGCCGGACTGAGGATCTAAAAAGATATACGCAGGGTTGATAAAAGATATGTCAATATGGGTTTGCAGGCTACGCTGCCGACCTCTGCCGCACTGACTGCGGAGGTCGATGCGTTGAAGCAGGATCTCGAGCGGTCCGAGCAAGAGCTCGGCCGTGCCAAGAAGCAGCTCGAGGACAAAGAAGGTGAGTAACACCACTTTGAAAAGTTACCTTACAGAAAAGGATTTAGGTTGCAATAAGAGAATAACAAGGATAACATGGGTACTGCAGGGGCCACAAACGAGGTGGTAACCCTGAAGGAGGTTGTGTCCGCGGCCGAATGCAATGCGGCTGCGGAACGGGCAGAGCGAGAAAAGCAGGAGGCGCGGGTGGCGGAGGTGCGGCAAGAGCTCCAGGCTCTCATGGAGAAGCATGAGAGTTTGGAGCGCGACTCAAAGACTCGAGAGTCCGAGCTCGCCTCGGCTCTCGAAAGTGCCAAGTCCGCCAAGGCCGAGGCCCGTAAGGCCCTTCAGGAGGTTGAAGATGTGAAGAAGATAGTGGCGGGTAAGGCATTTTTCATGCAAAGCAAGCATGTTAATGTAAACTACCTGACACTTGCCCGAATTCGGAGCTCTCCAGGGGCGTTTGCAGATCTGCCGCGCAGTGTGTCCGATGCCGCCGCATTCTATCGTGGCGAGGAGGGGAGCTCAACGGAGAAGGTCTTCTGGTCTCAGTACGCTGAGGCCGGCCATCCAGTGCCCCCTAGCGACCAGCTGAAGCAGCTGGTCGAGCTCCACAAGGCGGCTGAGGAGGCCATGAAGGGCCTCATAGTCCGGCTGTGGCCTGGACAGGCCATGCCTGGGAGCTACTTCGGCCTCGTGCGGCGGCTGGTGGATGCGTGCCCCCGGGTGGAGGTCATCAAGCGCTCCGCCTGTATTGAAGGTGCTCGTCGGGCCCTTGCCCGCGCAAAGGTGCACTGGGGCAGTCTGGATGCGGAGAGGCTTCTTACTGACCCACCGCCAGCGGGCAAGGAGTATCGTACGCCCGAAATGTATTATAAGACCGTCCTGAAGGGTGCCCGCAATATTGCGGATGAGTGCCCCAGAGATGTAATTATTGAGTAAACTCGCTATGTATTATCCTGTGCGCTGAAAACTTTGTTCATATGCGCTAAGCAACGCTTGTTTAATTTAAAATATTACCTTCTGTGCGGCTATTTATAAAATCTGAGAGATGGCAAGTCGTCGGCTTCAGCCCCCATGCCACTAGTGCTGGGGTGTTCGGGATAAACTTGAGCACTCTTGTTCCCATTGTTGGGTCCATCTAGGGAGGCGCTCAACACAACGAACAAGGCATCCGGACTTATAATGCTTGAACACTCTCACTTAGCCATAGAATTCTATAATTTTAAATTTTGGCGAAGCCCCTGGTATTCGGAAGACCGAATTCGGGGCGCTATCCACGCCTTCGTCGGACATCATCTGGTACTTCGCTCGAAGCGGCATAAGTCTTTAGGGACCCGAAAAGACCTCTCAAACAGCGACCAGTCTCTCGCCTTATCATGCCAGTCAGTTTTAGCTTTCTCCACTGAGGCGCTCGCCCAACTCAACCGGGGCGCAATCGCAGTGGTTCTCCCAGTGCCACCTTAGCCGACAGAACGTGACGTAAGGCACCAAAACGTGGGAGCCGGGCAAACCCAACTATTGACCCAAGACATGATTCGGAGCCGATTCATATAATGCTATAAGTTCGGGGTGCCGCACTTGTGAAAGTGTTCGGACTTATCACACCATAATGCGGGGAACATAAGCCCCTGGTGTATTCGACCGTACCAAAATATACGGGTGCAAGATGTCATTAGTGAACATATACATAAAGTAATGCAATTACAAGCAAAAAGTGTTGCATTATTTATTCAAGGAATTCTGCTATAAGTGCGGAAGGATACAAATAGTGCGGTAAGCAAGGGATTGGACTAAATAAACATGTCCCCCTCCATGGGTGGGCTGCGGACTGGTGTATATAATCGAATTTAATGCTCGTAATGGAGACCACCTGAGTGTACGTCGCAGCCTTTTTCCCTCCCTGGTTGTTGCATCGTGAGTTCGGCGGGTTCGCCGCCGGACAGGGCCTCTGGTGAACGGAGTCCTGTGTATACAAAGAAGGAAAATAATAGTAAAAAAGAGTGACACACCTGTGAGCCCCTGGTGTGGTCGAGCCGCACTCTGGGTCTGTTGTGGTCGTGCCCCTCCCCCTAGGCCCATGGTATCTCCAAAGCATAATGATGTACGCGGAGGATTGGTCTTGCGATTGTGCAAGGGCTGGGGTTGGGGCCGCATTGCTACGCGTGCTCGGAACGTGCCAGGTGGTCTTGGTTGATGTTGCTCGGGGCACGTTTGGCCATGTCCGGCCGTTTAGCGGCCGGACTCGAAAATTGCCTTAGAAGGCTGCTCTGTACTTCTGCCGCGAGAGCCGCTGTATGTTCCTCCGTTCGGAGGGAGCGTTCCGTATTTCCGTTGACCGTGATGACTCCACGAGGGCCTGTCATCTTGAGCTTGAGGTATGCGTAATGCGGCACCGCGTTGAACTTTGCAAACGTGGTTCGTCCGGGCAGCGCGTGATAGCCGATGCGGAATGGGACTGTGTCGAAGATTAACTCCTCGCTCCGGAAATTGTCCGGGGATCCGAAGACCAATTCCAGTGTGACCGAGCCTGTACAATTGGCCTCAACACCTGGTATGACGCCTTTGAAGGTCGTTTTTGTAGGTTTAATCCTTGAGGGGTCTATGCCTATCTTGCGCACTGTATCCTGATAAAGCAGGTTCAGGCTACTGCCGCCGTCCATCAGGACTCTCGTGAGGTGAAATCCATCGACGATTGGGTCTAAAACCAATGCGGCGAATCCGCCATGGCGGATACTGTCGGATGGTCTCTTCGATCGAAAATGATCGGGCAAGAGGACCATGGATTGAACTTCGGGGCAACTGGCTCCATCGTGTATACGTCCCTTAGTGCACGCTTCCGCTCCCTCTTGGATATATGGGTTGTGTATATCATGTTCACCGTCCGTACTTGTGGGGGGAAACCCTTCTGTCCTCTACTGTTCGGCGGTCGGGTCTCTTCCTCGTCATCGCTATGCAGCCCCTTGTCATTGTTTTCGGCAATTAACTTGCCTGCCTGCTTGAATACCCAACAGTCTCTGTTGGTCTGGTTAGCTGGCTTTTCGGGGGTGCCATGTATCTGGCATAAGCGGTCGAGTATTCGGTCCAAATTGGATGGACCCGGAGTGGTTCTTTTGAATGGCTTCTTCCGCTGACCGGGTTTAGAGCCTCGGAATCCGGCGTTGACTGCCGTATCCTCCTTGTCGTCGCCGTTAATGCGGCGTTTATTTTTGCTTCGACGCGACCTGCCATTGTGGTCCTTAGTATCCGGACTGCCAGAATTTTTACTGAGGTTGTTGCTGCGAGCTAGCCAGCTATCTTCTCCCGCACAGAAGCGGGTCATTAATGATGTGAGGGCTGCCATGGATTTCGGCTTTTCCTGTCCTAGGTGACGGGCTAGCCACTCGTCGTGGATGTTATGTTTGAAGGCTGCGAGGGCCTCTGCATCCGGACAATCGACGATTTGATTTTTCTTTGTTAGGAACCGTGTCCAGAACTGTCTGGCCGATTCGTCTAGCTGCTGAATTATGTGGCTTAGGTCATCTGCGTCTGGTGGTCGCACATATGTGCCCTGGAAGTTGTCGAGGAATGCGGCTTCCAGGTCTTCCCAACACCCAATTGACTCTGCGGGCAAGCTGTTAAGCCAATGCTGAGCTGGTCCTTTAAGCTTGAGTGGGAAATATTTGATGGCGTGGAGATCGTCACCGCGGGCCATATGGATGTGAAGGAGATAATCTTCAATCCAAACCGCGGGGTTTGTTGTGCCATCGTAGGATTCAATGTTTACGGGTTTAAACCCTTCAGGGATTTGATGATCCATTACTTCATCAGTGAAGCATAGCGGGTGTGCGGTGCCTCTATATTGAGCAATATCACGACGTAGCTCGAGTGAGCGTTGTCTGCTGTGTTCGGCCCGGCCGGGGTTGTTGTATCCGGCGCGACGGTATTCGTCATGGGTCGTGGGGCGCCCACATGATTCGTAGATGGATCTGGATTGCCTTGCTTTCTCCTCCAATATATCTCGCAGGTCCGGCGCATTCCCACTTGGCTTCGCACTTTTGGAGCGATGCCGGGGTACGGTCTTGGTGGAGGGCCTGGATGCCTCTCTGTCGCGACCACGGGGTGGTCGGTCGGCCGTATTCTGCGCTGGTGATGAAGGTATGTATGCTTCCTCCTCTAATCGGGGGAGCAACTTGCGTTTTTGGTAGCTCTTGGAGGGGCGTTCGAGTTCATACTCTTTGGCCGCGAGGACCTCGGTCCATCGATCGGCCAGCAGGTCTTGATCAGCTTGAAGCTGCTGCTGCTTTTTCTTTAGGCTATTTGCCGTGGCGATAAGCCTGTGTTTAAAACGCTCTTGTTCGACGGGATCCTCTGGCACGACGAATTCGTCGTCGTTGAGGCTTGCCTCGTCTTCGGAGGGAGGTATGTAATTATCATCCTCGACCTCTTCGTTTGCCGCTCTCTCGCGAGGGCTTGCTTCTGCATCCTCCTGCGCTGAATCTTGCTGGAGGGGATTGTCTTCGGCACTGTCTGGGGTGTTATTATCTCCTGTGCCGGAATCTCCATTCTTGCTGTGGCGGGATTTAGAGCGGCGCCGCTGGCGTCGGTGCTTGGGCTGTTTCTTTAGGGAATCTGCCTCCGCTGTTTCTTCGCCGTGCCCATCTTTTGGGGTGTCCACCATGTATATGTCATATGACGAGGTGGTCTTCCAGTGCCCTGTAGGCGCTGGTTCTTGATCCTTTCCGGCATCGTCGTCCATACCGTCGATGTCTTTAGAGTCATAGTCTAGCATGTCGGTTAGATCGTCGACAGTGGCTACAAAGTGGGTGGTGGGTGGGCTCTGAATTTCTTCGTCGTCCGCATCCCAGCCATCCTGGCCATAGTCTGGCCAGGTCTCTCCGGATAGTGAGAGATGTTTTAGCGAATTTAGGATGTCGCCAAAGGGCGAGTGTTGGAAGATGTCCGCGGCGGTGAACTCCATGACCGGCGCCCAATCAGATTCGATTGGCAGGGGCGCGGGAGGTTCGGAGTCCGGCACCTCGGAGTTACGAGCTTGACAGGGGACGAGGTTAGTGTTCGGCTCCATCGCCGTGGAAGTTGCAGCCCTCGAGGCGGCGTCCAGCCACCTGTCCTTGATCTGCGCGATCGGCTCCGGACTAAGGGCCAGAGCGGATTCGTGTGCGGCCACCAAGGCACTGTCCGGCGGCAGAGCTAAATCATGCCCATCGTGACAGCGCGACACGCTCGGCTATGGCTCGAGTCCGCCGAAGATCAAGTCCCCGCGGACGTCGGCCGTGAAGTCTAGGCTTCCGAACCTGACCTGATGGCCAGGGGCGTAGCTTTCGATCTGCTCCAGATGGCCAAGTGAATTGGCCCGCAGTGCGAAGCCGCCGAATACGAAGATCTGTCCGGGGAGAAAAGTCTCACCCTGGACGGCGTTGTTGTCGATTGAAGAAGCCATCGGGCCTATCGGTGACGGCATAGAGGAACTCTCAATGAAAGCACCAATGTCGGTGTCAAAACCGGCGGATCTCGGGTAGGGGGTCCCGAACTGTGCGTCTAGGCGGATGGTAACAGGAGACAAGGGACACGATGTTTTACCCAGGTTCGGGCCCTCTTGATGGAGGTAAAACCCTACGTCCTGCTCGATTAATATTGATGATGTGTATTACAAGAGTGGATCTACCACGAGATCAAGGAGGCTAAGCCCTAGAAGCTAGCCTATGGTATGATTGTTGTAATGGAGGTTATGTCCTACGGACTAAGGCCCTCCGGTTTATATAGACACCGGAGAGGGCTAGGGTTACACAGAGTCGGTTACAATGGTAGGAGATCTACATATCCGTATTGCCAAGCTTGCCTTCCACGCCAAGGAAAGTCCCATCCGGACACGGGACGGAGTCTTCAATCTTGTATCTTCGTAGTCTTGGAGTCCGACAGACGATGATAGTCCGGCTGTCCTGACACCCCCTAGTCCAGGACTCCCTCAGTTGCCTCGGGGCGACTAGGTGCGTAAGGGGTGTGTGAGTGGTCTAGCTTTCCAACCTCGCGAACCGAACCCCTTCTATGGTTTCCATGGGCCTCCTTTTATAGGTTAAGGTGTCACCACAGTGGAAATTTAGTCATTAGACACTGATATGATAGAAAATAGTGCTATCATACCTAACTCTGCAGGCTGACAGTGCGCATTTAATGCACCGCTTAGTGTCACGTTGTTGGTTGCCCGACAAGGCTTGCCGGGCTACCTTGCCAGCTACATGCCTGCTCGCTTGACACGTCATTGGACGGGTGTCATCTGTGGGTTTCCTTGGTAGGAAGTGGCCGCCATGTGGCGAATGGTTGCCACTTAATCACTCTGCGGCTTGACACCGCACTGATCAACAACGTGGGTCGTGGTGGAGTAGTCGGTGAGGTAATCTGGTCTCCGCGAGTCTCGGCAGGCCCTGCTGGGACACCTTGGTCATCTCCTTCTGGGGGTGGCCTTGCCCCTTGCCGAGCTTACCTGCCCAACAAGGGAGGCTTTTCTCTTGATAATATTTGGCTCCTCTGTCTTGGTCTTGGTTCCTTCCGATCTACTGGTTGGTCCTCTGAGTCTCTTGGTATCTTGTTCATCTGTTTTGATTCTTCAATCCTGATCTTGTGCCTGTGCACAGTCAGGGCAACATGCCCCGTATCTGTTGCACTGACAGAAGCCCCCGGGCCTGCCCCGAACGTGCTGCTGAGCGTCGTCGGGTAGGGCCTAACAAGTGCATAGGCAGTACTGCCGAAGAGGCTGGTCTCTCAAGATCTTCTTTGCTTCTTCATTAGTCTTGACTTCGGGCCAGTTTTTGGTTTCCCCGTGCGTCGCGTAAAACCTATAGTGGTGGGGTCACTCTAGTAATGGCCCGTGAATGACTTTAACGCACGGGGTAGAAACTGCCAATTCACTTTTCCCACCATGCCCTTATCCTTAGCCACGTACGCCGCATGCATCGCACCGGGTAGGTAACGGAGGCGTGTGGCGCGGGAGGGCATAATGGCAAGGACTCGGCTTCCTTGAACTGGTGGAGGAGGCCGGTGGTCACCCATTGCGGATCCAGCCCCCAGTCCCTCCGCCCGCCTATAAAAGGAAGACCGGGGGAGGAGTGGAGGCATCCAACTGCATTCTCCTCCTCTTCTGTCTTGCTCCATTTTGAATATGATGGAAGGGGGAGCCTGGGGTTGGCCACCAGGCTTTAGCTCAGAGTCCTTCGTGGTCACGAGGATGCTTGGGCGGCGCGGCGGTAACGCTGGAGGTGGCGACTCCAATGCGCTCATCGTCATGCCGCCCAAAGCCTTGATTTTAGTGGGATGGGATGCGAACGACACCATGCCGAGGCCCGCGGCGGGTGCGGGGCGTGGTAGCCGGTCGCTCCTCGTTCTTCGTTCCTACGCGATGCAGAGGAGGAGTGAGGGAGTCCTGGACTAGGGGGTGTCCGGATAGCCGAACTATCATCATTGACCGGACTCCAAGACTATGAAGATACAAGATTGAAGACTTCGACCCGTGTCCGGATGGGATTTTCCTTGGCGTGGAAGGCAAGCTTGGCGATACGGATATGTAGATCTCCTACCATTGTAACCGACTCTGTGTAACCCTAGCCCTCTCCGGTGCCTATATAAACTGGAGGGTTTTAGTCCGTAGGAAAAACAACAATCATACCATAGGCTAGCTTCTAGGGTTTAGCCTCCTTGATCTCGTGGTAGATCTACTCTTGTACTACCCATATCATCAATATTAATCAAGCAGGAGTAGGGTTTTACCTCCACCGAGAGGGCCCGAACCTGTGTAAAAACATCGTGTCCCTTGTCTCCTGTTACCATCCGCCTAGACGCACAGTTCGGGACCCCCTACCCGAGATCCGCCGGTTTTGACACCGACATTGGTGCTTTCATTGAGAGTTCCTCTGTGTCATCACCTATAGGCCCGATGGCTCCTTCGATCATCAACAACAATGCGGTCCAGGGTGAGACTTTTCTCCCGAGACAAATCTTCGTATTCGGCGGCTTCGCACTACGGGCCAATTCACTTGGCCATCTGGAGCAGATCGAAAGCTACGCCCCTGGCCATCAGGTCAGATTTGGAAGTTTGAACTATACGGCCGACATCCGCGGGGACTTGATCTTCGACGGATTCGAGCCACAGCCGAGCGCGCCGCACTGTCACGATGGGCATGATTTAGCTCTGCTACCGGACAGTGCCCTGGAGGCCGCACAAGAGTCCGCTCTGACCCTTAGCTCGAAGCCGACACCGCCAATCGAGGATGGGTGGCTGGACACCACCTTGCTACCTCTACAGCGATAGAGCCGAATACCGACCCTGTCCATTGTGAAGCTCGTGACTCCGAGGTGCCGGACTCCTCCCCGGACCCCGAACCTTCCGCGCCCCTGCCAATCGAATCCGATTGGGCGCCGATCATGGAGTTCACCATTGTGGACATCTTTCAGCACTCGCCTTTCGGCGAAATCCTGAATTCGCTAAAGTGTCTCTCTTTATCAGGAGAGCCCTGGCCGGATTATGGTCAGAACGATTGGGATGCGGACGACGAAGAAATTCAAAGCCCACCCACCACCCACTTTATAGCCACTGTTGATGACTTAACCGATATGCTAGACTTCGACTCTGAAGACATCGATGGTATGGACGACGATGCCGGAGACGACCAAGAACCAGCACCCACAGGGCACTGGAAGGCCACCTCAACTCACGATGTATATATGGTGGATACACCTAAAGGAAGCGATAACGAGGAACAACGGGACGCTGCGAAGGATAATTCCCTCGAAAAACAGCCGAAACGGCGACGCAAGCGCCGTCAAAAGTCCCGCCTCGACAACGACAGCACCCATATAGACCCAGCCATAGAGCAGGGCGAACCGGTGGACGACGAACATGCCCCCGAGCAACTATCCGAACAGGATGAATTGGATAAGCAATCCACCCCCGGCAAAAACAACAGTCCGGATGATCTCACGCCGGAGACATCGTTGGAGCAGAAGAACCTCCACAAAAGGCTCGTCACCACTGCACAAAGTCTGAAGAAGCAGAAGCGGAAGCTCAAAACAGCGGAAGACGTACTCAAAATGAGATGGAGCAAAGTACTCAAGACCGCAGACAAATACGGCGATAGTCGCCAAGCAAAAATCTACCCGAAGCGCAAACTACTGCCAGAATTTGACGAGGAGGCCGTAGAGCCCCCACAATCAATAAACAAAGAGGCCGCCCGGTCAGATAGACGACCACATGGCAAATAAAGAGCGGCAAGCGGCGCCGCACTGAAGCCGGCACGTGATCCATATAAGGATCCTCACAAAGAGGACGGTCCGGTCAGGTCCATCTATGGGCCAAGAAAGCAAGCTCCAGAAAGCAAAATAACACGTCGAGTATTCGAAAATGATGGCACACCCAATTACAGGGGCGCCGCACACCCCCTATGTTTCACCGATGAGGTGCTGGATCATGAATTTCCAGCGGGATTCAAGCCCGTAAACATAGAGGCATACGACGGAACAACAGACCCCGGAGTCTGGATTGAGGATTACATCCTGCACATACATATGGCTAGAGGAGATGACCTCCACGCCATAAAATAACTACCCCTCAAGCTCAAAGGGCTAGCCCGGCATTGGCTCAAAAGCCTCCCAGAAAATACCATTGGAAGTTGGGAAGAGCTCGAGAATGCGTTTCGGGCAAATTTTCAGGGGACTTATGTCCGCCCTCCGGATGCAGACGATTTAAGTCACATAACCCAACAGCCCGGAGAGTCAGCCCGCAAATTCTGGAACAGGTTCCTCACCAAAAAGAACCAAATAGTCGACTGTCCGGATGCCGAAGCCTTAGCAGCCTTCAAACATAATGTCCGAGACGAATGGCTCGCCAGACACCTCGGCCAGGAAAAGCCAAGAACAATGACCGCACTAACAAGCCTCATGACCTACTTTTGCGCGGGAGAGGATAGCTGGCTGGCAAGATGCAGCACCAGCGACCCAAGTACATCCGAGGTCAGGGATGAAAATGGGAAACCACGATGCAGAAAGGACCAGCGCCGAACTAAGGGAAACGGCACAAAGAGCACGGCAGTCAACGCCGGGTTCAAAAGCTCTTGGCAGAACAACAACACACTGCCTCTGAAGGACAACAGTGATGAGCTATCCAACCTAAACAAAATCTTGGACAAGATATGCTAAATCCACAGCACCTCCGGGAAGCCTGCAAACCATACCCACAGAGATTGTTTGGTCTTCAAACAGTCCAGCCGACTTAATGCCGAACACAAGGGGCTCGAAACACCAAGTGAGGACGATGACGAACTCCACAAGCAGAGCACCGGCAAACAAAGGAATTTCCCACAAGAGGTCAAAACAGTAAACTCACTTCATGTGACAACAGGCAAAAATAGAGTGGCGCCCATTAAAATACGCGCCGCATGGTCCACCCCAGCGGAGTCCCGACACTGGATGTCAAAACCAATCACTTTCGACCATCAGGATTACTCCGGAAGTATCCAGAACGCAGGATGGACTGCCCTGATATTAGATCCTATAATCGATGGACTACAATTTACACAAGTCCTAATGGACGACGACAATGATCTAAACCTACTCTATCAGGATACAATCCGCAGAATGGGGATAGACCCAACCAAAATACGCCATAGCAACACCTCCTTTAAAGGAGTGATGCCAGACCCATATGCCCATTGTACGGGCTCTCTACCACTGGAAGTTGTGTTCGGCTCATCCGACAACTCCCGTCACGAAAAGTTAGTCTTCCACATCGCCCCATTTAAAAGTATCTATCAAGCACTATTGGGAAGCGAAGCTTTCGCCCGCTTTAATGCAATACTGCATTATGCATCTCTTACACTTAAAATGCCCGGTCCACGCGGCATAATCTCATTAAAGGGAAACCTCGAGTGTTCCTCGAATACAGAAGAAAGTGAGACTGCCTTGACAGCCACACATTAATCCGGCTTTGCCGATCAAAGCACCCAAACAGGTCATTCAGATCCCGGACACGGTTAGGCGAGTCTGGCACAAATAAACAAGGGGCTTACTAGCCGCGTCCCCCCTTACAAGGGGCTGCACGCATGTACAATAAGAGACAATAAAGCTCAATTTTATTCATTTTTTGACTTATATTCTGTCTATACATTTTTCGCACGATCCCTTTTTTAAACTAAGTTCTTCTCTTTTACAGATGAACACCATGCTACGCCCGTCCAGGATATGGCACAACGGAGACACAGGCGCAGACGTGCAGTAGGGACCCGTTGCAAGGATTCTTTTCAGATTAAGACCCTGCGTAGACCTTTCTTACTGTCTCTTGTTGATACACATCCCCTGGTTTCTCACCATAACCGAGGAGGAAGCTGGCGTTTTGGCATCGGCCGCGTTAGAAATTTTTGCGCGTACCTGGACACTAGGGGCTTAGGGCATTGTTGTGCCCGTTTTTATAAAAAGACCGAATACCTTAGGGAGTGTTCGGCGTCTCGAGTTAGGCCTTATATGCATCAGCTCCGAATCATGTCTTTTGTCGGATTTAGGGTTCCGGCAGACCCTTGAGGTTCGAACACTAGGGTGCGCGCGGAGATTTCGTCCTCTGCCTACTTGCTCCTCGCCGAATCGCTAGGATCTAAACTACGGAAGAAACAACACAAGAGACACAGAGTTTATACTGGTTCAGGCCACCATTTTGGTGTAATACCCTACTCTAGTGTGTGGTGTGGTGGATTGCCTCTTGGGCAGATGATGAACAGTACAAGGAAGAACAGCCTCGCGAGGGTCTATTCTTGGCTGGTGTGATGAACTGCTTGGAGGAGTTCAATCGTTCTATCTACTGGTTTCTTGGTGAGGATCTAGATGCCTCTATCTCTCCGTCTCCTGTCCCGGGGGTGGCTAGTCCTATTTATAGGCAAAGGCCCTGGGCCTCTTCCCAAATATTGAGCGGGAAGGGTGCCAACAATTGGCCATTTCGAAGGGGAACATCTGGTACACTTATCCTGACTAAAGTTGAACCTCGCCTGTCAAAGGCTCTGGTGGTGACGCCTGCTTGGGCTCCACAATGGCTTCCTCCCTGCCGTTGGGCTGGTCTTGGTCTTGTAGCACCGAAATGGATGCCTTTGCTTGATGCTCTCGCCTGCGCTTGCTCCCTTTGCACCAAAGAGGAAAGGAGGACACTGCACGGGCTGGCGCCCGACTGGCGCCCTTGGTCGTCATGGCTTGCGTCATGGGCACCTCGCGAGGTACCCCGCCTTGAACTCTCCGCCTCCTCGCGAGCCAGCCTAATGAGGCCGTGCCTGAGGAAGCTCCTTGTCGTCCGCCCCGCGAGGCTTGGCCCCTCGCGAGGGTCTTGAGCTTGGGTCGATGAAGATGAGACGCGCTGGACCCCCTTTGAGCCACGCTGCAAGCCGCAAGCAGGCAAGTCTGGGGACCCCCGTTTCCAGAACGCCGACAGTAGCCCCCGGGCCCACAGCGCGCCTGGACTTGGCCGAGCAGAGAGGCGAAAGGGCAAGTGCGAAGCGTTGCGGGCCCTAACAGCCTGCGGCCTTGGGCGCCGCGTGGCGGTTGATTGGACGTGGGCGGCACTGTTCCCCCACGCCTCCTTATTTTATGCCTTGCTAGGCGGACTCGTTGCCGCACATAGCCACTCCCCTTTCCGCTGCTCGAGCGCTCTCTGTCCTCTCTCCTCCCGAACTCCAGTTTCCGCATCCAATCCAATCTCGAACCTTCCCCCCCTTCCTGCCGTCATGGCTCCGCCGAAGAAGAGAAGAGGGAAGAAGCCCATACCGCCGCCTCGCTCACCGTCATCGGCGGCCCCCGCCGTCGATCGGCCGATCATAATCAATCAAGAGGGCTTGAGCAAGGTCAGCTCGGCTCTGGCCACCATCTTCAACGAATGCGGGAGGACGACGGCCTGGCCCGCGTCCCGCTTCTCCATCGACAGGATTGCCACTGAGGTCCGATACTTCGTTGACGCCCTGTGGGCGGGACTGGTTCCCCCCTTTTCCGATCTCTTCAACGCCGTGCTCTCCCATTATCAGATCCACATGATGCATCTGGGTCCTGAATCCATCACTCTTCTTGCGGTTTTCGCCTTTGTTTGCGAGGCGATGATGGGCATCCTTCCTTCGGTTGCCTTGCTGTACCACTTCTTTTCTTTGTGCCTTGTCGACCCCACCAAATGTTCGGGGTGCGTGAGCTTCGTCTCTGCGCCTGAGACAGTGGCTTCAGGAATCGACTTCAGTCTTCCTCCGCCCGCGCCTGGGTTTCATGAGTGGTGGCTGTATGTGGACGTGGGGGTGCCCAGCCCCCTGCTGTCGGAGCCATCTTCGCCTGCTATCCCCAACTCAGGCTGGGGTCAGGAGACGCTCACGAGTCCCCGACTCGCCTTCGTTTGGCGTCGCTTCGAGTTCTTGAGGGAGCTTGGCATGACGGCGCCCAAGGTGGTGAAGGAGTTCCTGCTACGCCATGTTGCCCCTCTCCAACGCCATTCTCACTGGATGTGGGCCTTCAGCGGGCATGGGGATCGAATGATGCTCCAGGAAGAGGACCTGACGCCTGAAGCGCTGAGGAAGGTGCTCTTGGTCTTGACTGGGGATCCTTCCCCCGGCGGCATCCTGCAAGGGGGGCCTTGCTGTACCTCTGCTCGAATAGAAACGACTTTGTGGGTCAGATGCCCGTCTTCGACGAATGGGGTCCGTGCCCTCCTGGCCTCCAGGGGCCTCGCGAGAACACAGTGGTGGTGGTTGCCCTTGCGGTCGGCCAAGGCGACTCTTCCTCAAGTGGCGGAGCAGGGAGACATGGGCCTCTGGAGGCCGAGGGTGCCCCCGCCGAGGTGACAGCACTGGGTGGCGCTCATGAGGGAGCGGCCCCTGAGGCCCGTGCTGCCGTAGCTAAAGGTGGCGAGCAGCCGCCCGCAGTGCCTGCGGCTGAGGCCCCCAAGGCCCCAGCTGCTCTTCTTGGTGAGGCGACTGGCGGCGCGCATCAGACATATGCTCCCGACGCGGGTCGTCTTGGTGCTTCCTCCTCGTCGCAGGCTGACTCCTGCGCTCAACTCTTGGGTCGCTTCCGCATGGACTTTGAGGCCCTCCGGAAGAGAAGAGAGGCCCTGGGCGATGATTACCCTTGTCGCCTGCTGAAGCGTAGGAAGTACTTCGCCATCAATGAGTAAGCCTTCTCCCTTCCCAGCTCCTGATTCTTCTGTTGCCTTTCCTGATCCTTGCTCTGCAGGCCCCTTCCTTCCGAGCTCATGGAGATGGCTGAGGAGCCACCCCCTCGCCTCCGCCTTCTTCGCCGTCTTCGATCGCTCCGAGCAGCAGGGCCCTTGTGGTGAGGCCGGTTGGAGAGACAAACCATCCCGAGGCGCAACACGGCCCTGCATGCCCCGTGACCTTCCTTCGCGAGCCTTCTCGTGGCATAGCCAGCCTGCCGTAGGCTTCTCATCTGGTCGTGGACCGTGATTGGCTGGGGTACTTCCTGCGTTCCTCACTTGGAGATGGACTGGCTCTAGGCCGGGCTTCTGGCAGGGCGCGCCCGGTAGCCTCAAGGGCGTCAGCCCCCAGCCCCCTGCCCGGAGGAGGAGTGCTGATCCTTGACCCCGAGCGCTCTCTTGGGGCGGATGATGGTGTGAAAGACGTACTTGAGCGCGCCCGGGAGCGTCGCGCCCTTCGCCAAGGGTTTCTCTGGAGGGCGGCTGACGCGATGGGCCTGCTTGGTGAAGAGCTCGCTGATGAGGACGCGCGCCTTGAGGCCGAGGGCCTGCGCCTGGTTGCAGAGAGGCGTGAGCTGGAGGCGGCTGTCCTCCTCGCGCGCCGTCGGCGTGATCTTGACGATGAGGAGGCCAAGGCGTCGTTGGCGGCCTCTCGGGAGGCCCGTTCCCGGGCCATCGAAGAAGCCCGGGAAGCTGACCGGCGGCGAGAGGCCACGAAGGAGCGGGCACGGGAACTCCTGGCCCGGTGCCGCTCACTGGAGGGGCAGGTGGAGCTGCACGAGGCGGCCCTCACATCGATGAAGGTGGCTTCCGGTGACCCAGCGGAGTTCCAGAAGCGTGAGGAGGCGCTGACGCTGGAAGCTGCCAAACGCGCACGCGAGTATGAGCGCCTGGAGACAAGGGAGCGCTTGGTGACACGGGCGGAGGACGACGTTGCTGCGTGAGAAACCCGTGTCTCGGAGGAGGTCAGATATCGGGTGGCGACGGCACGCCTGAACCTCGAGCGCGAGTTCGAGGAGAGGCTAGAGTTGGTTCGGACCGAGGCTGAAGGTAGGACCACCGTCCTGAGGACCAAGCTGGAGGAAGCAACGCGGCGGGTCGATGCCTTGCGGGCCGCACTTGAGGCGGCGCAGGGGGAGTCAACTACTTCCCATGCCGAGGTGCTTCTTCTTCACCAAAGGGTGGTTGAGGCTGAGGCTGTCGCCCGCCAGAATGCGGACGAGATACGTCAGCGGCGGCTCCTGGAACATGAGCACGCCCCCATGCTCACCACGCTTCAGGAGAGGGCCAACACGGCCTTAGGTAACATATGCGAGGCGGCCGTCGGCGAGCCGCACGCCATTAACTATGCCGACAACCTTGAGTTCTTCACCGACATCGTGATGCAGCTGGAGGCATGGTTGGTCAGGGCCAACAGGTTGGTGGAGGAGAGGAGCCGAGCCCTGCTCGGGCGCGCCTTTTCCTGCGTCTTCAGCCACCTCCGGAACATGGATCCTCACTTCGACTTTGACGCCGCCATCGCCCCAGTCCCCCAGGCCGTCCGGGACGACCTGGCGTACTGGGTGGAAGATAACGTGGACGCTCTCGTCAGGGCCTTTGTTTTAGATGATGATGGCGCGATCGTGGCTGCCGATGAGGGCGGCGTGGTGAACGGCCTTGACGCCGCTGACGACAACGCAGAGGGCGATGGCGAGGCCAGCAACGCCAGCGGCAGCTCGGGCGGCGTTCCAGAGGATGCATTGGGGGATTTATCTGATTGACAGCGCATTGCTCCTGTTTCCTTACCCTGCATGAATAGAACTCAGGCTTTTGTCCTGATGGTTGTAAGAGCATTTTTGGGAGGGGGTGCCCCTCATGTAAAACTTATGTTCAGCGTACTGGTGAATGCTACTTCACCCACATGCCCGTGCCAAGTGGTTGGCTATGTGACGAGCCGGCTGGCTAGTTTACCTTTGTCCCGAGCGGGTCCTGAGATAGCTTGTGGGAGGCCGTGGCGCCTCGAATGCCTCCTGATCGAATCCGTAGGATCTGCAGTGAAAAACCTCCTGAGAGGGTGTGTCGGCGGCAGTCTGGGCTGCACGCAAGCTAGGCCAGACCCGGCTCGCGAGGGGCTCACGAGGGGAGGCAGCTGAAGCGAGGTCGGAACCGGCGAGAGATTGCTCGAACGAGACTAAGCACCCCTTCCCCAAACACACACAAATCTCAAATTCGAGTCCGACTTAAATCCAGCAGGGAAAGCAACAACCAAGAAAAAAGCAATGAAAGCAGAAAAAGGCCGCGTCCGGCACCTAGTCTAGTCTTGGACGTCTTCTCACCAGCGCGGAGCTAAGTGCTGCCACTGGGCGTGGGAGGGAGCCCCAGGGCCTGAGGCCGGCACCCCTGAGACTCCGGGGTGTGTACAGCCCCACTCATTATTACGTGAGAGTGTCACGGGGCGGCGAGCTTCACAGGCACTGGGCCTTCTTCACATGTACCGGCCTTGCTTCATCTCGCCAGACGAGGGCCCCGCCTTGCACCACACTCTAGTGCCATCAACGACGACCGGAAACCAGGACGCCGCCGATGGGGTAGAGCGGTCGCCAGCGGTTCCCCCGACGACCACGGGTCCTCCGCCAGGGGCAGGCCCTGAGGCACCTCCCCAGCGGAGGGCCTACCTCCTAGGTACGCCTTGCTCCAAACGCCGCGGTGGTGATGTAGGATCCCGGCCCTCCCCTGTAGCCCCCGACGCCCTCCTCCTGAGGGGTAGGAGACTGCGGGAGCGGGGCAGCTGCTCGCGATGGCGACCTGCACCTCCTGGGACCCATGATTAGCGTGTGCCTGCTCCTGAGGAATTAGTGTTACCCGATAATCGTCACTTCCAGCGTGGCCGGTGGGGCCGTCCCGGGGTTCCTGGAAGAGCTCAGCTTCTGGCGCCTCGTCCCCATAGCTCGGGCTGAGGAGCGAGCCTTGTTCGCCCTCATGCGGGTGCCCTTGGTCCATCATGTGGGGCACGTACTCTTCTGGGGCCGTCATCCCGAAAGTCGCGCCATAGTGCTCCGCTTGCCATGCAGCTCTGCTTGATGTGCCACCTGGGGGTGGTAGCGCGGCGGCCCACTGGGGCCGTGGGTCGCGACGAGTCCTTCTTCGCTGGCGGGGAGCGGAGTCAGTGCTGCTGCTGGCTCGGTGCTGACAGCTTCACTAGTGTTGGAGTAGCCTTGGAGCCCGCGGGTGCACGTGGGGCCCCCGCGCAGGCCGCCATGGGCCTAAGACGGGAGCTGAGTGCAGAAGGGTTGAGCCCCTGAGGCGGCGAAGCCCAGGAGAACTGCCACCCGCTCTAGCAACACGTCGCAACCGCCTTCCATCAGCCTGCACTGCAGCAGCTCTCGGGCCACCGTGAGCGTGGCCCTTGAGTTCGCCTGCTCCCGGTGGGTGTACGACGTCGTGGCCGCGGCGTGGTTGGAGGCCCTTGATGCCGATCGCGTCTGCCACGGTGTGAGAGCTGTCGGGGCCTGTCCGCGTTGCCCATGGCCCGTAGCGCCCTGCGGACCGCGAGCTGCCTGTGGCATGGGGACGGGGCGAGCGGCTCTGTGCGGGTGGGCCAAGCCGCCCAAGGATCAGGGTTGCCCGCCTGGTCGCCGGACATGGTGATGAGGATGCGACGGGACGCGAAGTGGCAGAAGGTGGATCCCGGCGCACCCCTACATGGCGCGCCAAATGTCGGATTTCGGGTTCCGGCAGACCCTTGAGGTTCGAACACTGGGGTGCACGCGGAGATTTCACCCTCTGCCTACCTGCTCCTCGCTGAATCGCTAGGATCTAAACTACGGAAGAAACAACACAAGAGACATAGAGTTTATACTGGTTCAGGCCACCATTGTGGTGTAATACCCTACTCCAGTGTGTGGTGTGGTGGATTGCCTCTTGGGCAGATGATGAACAATACAATGAAGAACAACCTCGCGAGGGTCTGTTCTTGGCTGGTGTGATGAACTGCTTGGAGGAGTTCAATCGTTCTATCTACTGGTTTCTTGGTGAGGATCTAGATGCCTCTATCTCTCCGTCTCCTGTCCCGGGGGTGGCTAGTCCTATTTATAGGCAAAGGCCCTGGGCCTCTTCCCAAATATTGAGCGGGAAGGGCGCCAACAATTGGCCATTTCGAAGGCGAACATCTGGTACACTTATCCTGACTAAAGTTGGTCCTCGCCTGTCAAAGGCTCTGGTGGTGACGCCTGCTTGGGCTCCACAATGACTTCCTCCCTGCCGTTGGGCTGGTCTTGGTCTTGTAGCACCGAAATGGATGCCTTTGCTTGATGCTCTTGCCTGCGCTTGCTCCCTTTGCACCAAAGAGGAAAGGAGGACACTGCACGGGCTGGCGCCCGACTGGCGCCCTTGGTCGTCATGGCTTGCATCATGGGCACCTCGCGAGGTACCTCGCCTTGAACTCTCAGCCTCCTCGCGAGCCAGCCTGATGAGGCCGTGCCTGAGGAAGCTCCTTGTCGTCCGCCCCGCGAGGCTTGGCCCCTCGCGAGGGTCTTGAGCTTGGGTCGATGAAGATGGGCCGCGCTGGGCCTCCCTTTGAGCCACGCCGCAGGCCGCAGGCAGGCAAGTCTGGGGACCCCCGTGTCAGGACCCCGACTCAATGCCACATCGATCTAGCATGTAACACCTCATATCACTTTGCGGCCTCACGCACGGTATTCCCACGGGTGTCGCCTTACCTTTGCCCGGGACCGTTTGCGCCTTTTGGCACACGTATATGATAGTGTCGCTAGCATCCATATGATAAGGAGCCCGGGCTGACATGGCTAGTCGTAAACCCAAAGTGGCACAAACCTACAGGGATAGGCATCCATGACCCATCATCGAACATGTCGGTCATCAGCGAGTGAATCCAGGCTGTAGCACTGGGCTAGCAGGACTCCCGTGAACCGGGCTGTAGCGGGCTAACAGGACTCCGGTATTCATCGCGTGACATTTCCCTGAGGGGACAGACACATGAACGAAGAAGGACACATGCCGGCCAGCCTAAGTGTTCCGGAGCAGCAGCAAGCTACCATGGGAACACTAGGAGACATTTCCCGGTAAGAGAGGCTACTAAGGATAAACAACTAGATAGTCAGATCCCACACATACCAAGCATTTCAATAACATACACACAATATGCTCGATATGTGCAAATACAACATGGCATCACAACATGACTCTACGACCCAAGTATGTATTCATTAGGCTCCGAGGAGCGAGATATTACAAACAGGGGTCTCATGACCCAACATTCAGAGCATACAAATCAAAGCACAAGCGGAAGCTATCATGTCTGAGTACAGACATCTATAAATGAAAAAGGCTGAGAAGGCTGACTATCTACCAGATCCTGCCGAGGGCACAAGATCGTAGCTGAGGTAACAAGCTAAACGTCGAAGTCCACGCAGAACTACTAGCGAGACTGAAATCTCTCTCTGCAAAAACATAAATTAAGCAATGTGAGTACAAATGTACCCAGCAAGACTTACATCAGAACTAACTACATATGCATCATTATCAACAAAGGGGATGGTGGGGTTTAACTACAACAAGCCAGCTTTGACTCGGTGGCTATCCTAAACTATGACTGCAAGCAACTCTTTGAGGTGGCGCACACGAGTCCACATATTCACCAACCAATACACCACTATGGAACCGCTCCCGTCTCCCTACGAGAACGCCATCCATACACTCACGCTTATCTTGCGTATTTTTAGGGTATCCACTTTCACTTGTCTATGAACTGATATAAGCAACCCAGAAGTCCTTTTCCGCGGACACGGCTATTCGAATAGATGATGTTAACCCTGAAGGGGTGTACTTCTTCATACATGTTTCCACCACTTAGCGTCTGCACACGACATGTGCTCGGCAGACTTCAAGCGAAAGCCGACGTGGGTGTAGACCACGACCTACCAAAACACTCAAGTCTCTAGTCCAGGTTTATCGCCTATTCGGGTTCCATCCATGAGGAGATCCGGCCGGAGTTTCGCTCACAGCCCCAAACGATGTGTGCAGGGTTCCCGAGATACCTAACGGGTATCCGGTACACCGTGCCACGGTGTATCTACCGCATCACAGCCCACCCCTACGGTCAGCGCTGTCCACGGCCTCCAGTAAGCCACAAACACCAGAAACTAATCAAATTAATAGCCACGGGGCCCACTGTCAGTGTCAGCAGGGGTAATTAGTCCTAAACTAATCTTGTCAGGTGCAGGGCCCACGCGTGTTAATCCCAGGGAGGTCAAACCCCTGGTCAGCGGGGTCAAACCCGCCAGTGACTCGATGCCGGCGAGGCCAGACACGGCGGCGAGGCTCGGATTTGGTCCTCCGTCGACCAAATCGACGATGGAGATGCGCTACGCGTAGCTGGGGATCTCGCGCATCGAGTGGTGGTGGCGGTTGGGCTCGGGATGGTCGGAAAAGACGCCGGCGACGACGTTGGTGGCTGCCGGAGCTCGGGCGAGCTCGGGGTCGTCGCTAGGAGGCACGGCAGGAGGAGTTGGTGGTGGCTACGGGCTACTGAGGTTGCGGTGAGCACGACGGTGGGCTCGGGAGCGAGCTGCGGTGGCTGTGGCCACGGCCACGCCATGGCCGGCGGCGAGAAGCTCTCGGCCGCGGTGGTTAGCACGGCTACAGCGGCCTTACAGGGCAAAGGAGAGGGGAAATAGGTTCAGGGGCTCACGAGGATCATGCAGGGAGGGTCAGCGAGCTCGGGGAAGCACGAACGGCGGCGAATCGATGATGAGGTTGACGGCGGCCGAAGGTTGAAGATGAGCTTGAGGGCGACGCTGCAGGGCTTCCGGAGGGCCGTGGATCGGTGGGGAGGAAGAGGGGGTCGAGGCGGAGCTCCTGAGGCCAGCGGCAAGGCGAGGGGTGGCCGGTGGCCGCGGCAAACGGCGTCGGTGGCGATGGCTGCGTTCGGGCGAGTGAGAGAGAGGAAGCAGAGGAGGGAAATGAGGGAGAGGGAGAGAGCGAGGGGGTCCGGGGGTCGGGGCGGCGCCGAGGAGATGACGCGCGGCGTCGCGGTGGCCAGGCGACGCAGGCAGGCAGCCTGGTGGCGTGGCGAGCTCGGGCGCGTGCGCCGTGTCCCTCCTCTGCCTACTGGCACGAGGAGGAAGGGGACAGGGAGGAGGAGGTGGGCTGGGCTGCTGGAGGAGCTGGGCCAGGTAAGTGGCCCAGGTGGGCGCCAGGTAAGTCCAGGTGGGTTCTCTCTCTCTTTCTTTCTCTTTTCTATTTTCTGCAATTGGTTTTGATTTGATTTAAAATATCAAATCATTTTTCTAAAACTTTCTGTAAATTGTATGTGAGCTCAGGAACTAGTCCAAGGTCACATGCAACTTACAAAAATATTTGAACTTTATTTCTTATATAATAGAAATAAATTCAACTCAAATATGTCATTAGTTTAAGTCAAAGGCCCAAAAATAAATAATTCTGTGATTCCAAAAATATTGGTTTGAATTTTACCTCTTACCAATATTTTCACAGAGTAACAGGAACATTTCTTTGGACTCATTTGATGAGATTTAAATGTTGGTTATTTTTAGAGGTCTTCCGAGGCTTTTGAAAATTCCTCAATTCAAATTTCATTTGAATTAAAACATGATGCTCACATGAGGGTCTAGCCTAGTGCATAACAGGACCAGGGATGTGACAACTCACCCCCACTAAACAAAAATCTCGTCCCGAGATTCAAGCGTAGGGTAAGGTGAAGGGGGAACGCAAACTAGCACAATCTTCACGATCCAGGTTGCACTCCAAATGAACGTTGATTCGTTCACCATCATTATCTTGATGTCTTGCTCCGAGAACTCCAACCGTCAGGACAACGAGAGGAGAAAGAAATCTCTAGAAGGATCGACCTTCTCGAAGGTCGAACAACTCAGGATTAACTCTCGGAATGAGACATAGCAACATCTCTCGAGCTGAGAGACGAAGCACACCTCTAGAGGGATGGAGTGGAACAGATGACGAGGGTTCACTAGGTAGACAACAATTCCACACTTAAAAAGGTGGTAAACGATTGTCAAGGTAGCGAGGAGTTGAGTTGCCATGATACCACAATGAGGCACCTTAGGGATGGTGACTTGTAGATATATCCCCTTAAGTGGCAAAAAGAGTTACCTTTGATTCAGAGATCATTGAAACTCTTTAAACCAGCCTAAGGCAATTCTCGAGTGATCGTTTGGAGGGGGTCGGTAGAATGGCATACTCGGACTTGGATGATGTGGATTACCTTGTTGAAGACAACGTAATGGATGAATTTGCTTACCACCGGAAATGGAAGAGACCCGTGGTAGAATGGCACATTGGCGGTGCAAGCTGGGAACAAAATGCAAATGCTGGGAATGATTCTGGTAACTGGGGAAGAACCCAACAATAGAGAGTGAATTCACTGTTTGAAAAGGTCATAGCATTACCGAGGAAACTGAGAGCACTATACAGTTAATGCCGACGATCAAACCTAGCACTTGCGCGTGCTCTCAAGAACTTGAGCATTTCCATAATCATCAAGATTTTACCAATATCCGTGTCAAGGATCCTGGCAACACAACATACTACCATGATGGATAGTGATGGACGATGCAGATTCATAGGAAGATAACAACTTCTCAGATTTCACCTTAGCGAGGCCAAGGAAACAGAATCTGGATGATCGACCGAGAAACATTTAGCACTCCGCTTCTAATGTTCTCCTTGATGTGCTAGCGCAACCCATTTATTAAACTGGGTTGATATCTAGGACATCAAGTAAAGGTCGGACTTCGGGAACACAAAAATCATAAGGAATAACTACGGAAGTAAATCCTGCAAAATCCTTATGGAAAGGTGGCCAACTTCCTCAATCAAGATATTATAATAACAGGTCTTCCGGCTGGGTGTGTTGGCCACGACATCCACTTTACCGGTTTCCGAGGGACCGATATTATAGTTCTTGGGAAATGTTCCAAACCATCATATCTGCCTGAGATTCAGATCTGGTTGGTGTCAGGATATTCCAGACTCATCGAGTCTAGGAAGAAAAACGAAAGTTTGCAACACAAATCGACGAGATGACGTTGCGAGATTCTCGGGGAATGAACTACGATAGTAAGCTCCAAAACATGAGCTGGTTCTGCTACAAACATGTGAACACGTTGTCCCAGACAAGCATGGCCACGTAGTAGTCTTATAATTAAACACTACCGAGTTCAGGTGGGGAACCATCATCGAGGATATCAGAGTCCTTGCATAAGGTATACTCTTAAGAAGGAACTTCTTCTCCTTGAACAAATCAATCGGTGGATTGGTGTGCTCGGGACACCTATGGAATGAAGGTTGCAAGTCTCCAGACCACAGAATACTTCGCACGTGTGCATGACTGACTTGGGATGATTCCAGAGGAAGCAAAACTAACTTTCTCAAATTCACGGCGGCAACTTTCACCAAATGCACGTGTATAAGAGGAAGGCACTCCTTTCATCAAACAAATACTTCATGAGCTAGCATGAAGAAAATGCTTTCAAAAGTTTCCAACACTAACTTGTTGTCCAACAAGATCATGGAGGAGATAAGGATGTTGTCAATGGGCTCAACAACAATTCATCTGGGTTTCCTTTTAAAAGAAATTCCATAGTTAAGTGAACAAGTGATAGCATTGGTCAGACCCAAAAGATATAATGGTGTATGCTTGAGGGATCAACCACGAGTAAGACAACATTACGAATATCGTTGGTTCTGGTCTGATTGGATGATAGCCCATACTCCAATCAAAGGTTGGATAAAAATGATAGGTCCATTAACTAATCACGAGGTTCAGTCGATGAAAATATCAACTTTCTTCAACACACATACAAGACATCCCTTATAATGAACTATATCGGACAAGCTTCTATCTTCCAACTCTCCAAGTTGATGCATAGCTTAACCAACTAGCTCAGGGGTATCCAACACGGATTCTTGGAGAAAGGGTGGTTTACAAGATAAACCAACTTGATCACGAGCTCAACATAACAGTCAGGTGACAACCTGGTGATACTTTCGAGAAGATATTCGGAAAATCACGAACCACCGATATGTTACTAAGATCAAGAACAATCTTGCTTTTCAGGGCAAGACGATATGATCAAATGAGCGAGGACTTGACAAAATCCTAACTCATCAATCGAAATGTGCTCCAGGAAGATGGACAAGGTAGCACGATCAATCTTAGAATGATGATTCAAGAACCAACACGTTAAGAATGAGGTTATTGTCCATTTAACTACCAAGCAACAAGGTTGCTAGGAGTATTGATTTCACACATCACGATTCACTTGTCGACATTCCGGTTATAACAACACGGGAACCGAGAAATGAATAATGATGGAGAGAAGTATCACTGCACCAAGAATTCATAGGATGGTGTGCAATTCCCATGATAATCTTAATATAAAGATGGTAACACTCCAGGGTGGAATAGAACAAAAACTGGATTAGTATTTTGATCTGCGGAGTACAACTGCTAAGACCCAATCCTGGGTATGGATGAGGTACTGGAGTTTGTTTCTCCTAGTCATTCTGGAATAGAATGGCTTGACGGACCACAAGAGTAATAGGCATCGATGAATGAACGTACACATACTCTTGACTATCAATTGATAGACGAGGGTCGGAAGACAACTAAAGCGGGACAACTCAAAGGAACATACGGTTTTCTGAGTTGTGGATGCATAGATTAGTATGTTGAACCAAGTTCAACAAAATTTTTCCGGATAACCCACGCAGAAAAGTTGAACTAGCAGAGTCGCAATATAGAATAGAGAACCCATCGAGAGCACTCTTGTTATGATCTTTTGATCCAACAAACTACTGCCATAAGTGGTTCATAGTATTTGGAAGAAGGAAAATACCATGGACCTCGAGGACTAATGCAAAAGTTACTAATTTCCTAAAGGAACTAGCAACACTATCAACATGAGGTAAATGGGGTGAATCTCGGGTTCAGAACCCAGAAATAGAATGCCTACTAACTAAATGGCATCACGGGATGCTTTCGATAATGACGGCCAGAATCATCACACTGGAAACACAGATCATGGCTAGACCACTAGATGATCCCCTAAGCACTTAGGGTCATAATTATTAACTCCAACATATATGTCGAGGCAATAAAGTACCTCAACTCACTAATTTGTGTGATTAATCTGACCAAAAGGACATCGGGAACGGGAAGAAGGGATTTGCAAATGCATCAGACTGTTTAGAAACCTGGGATGACTCGGACAGCATAACGGCTATAAATGCTCAAAAAGATTTGAGACATGCTACAAAAATGGTGGCATAGCCACTCAGAAGCACAATACCAAGGTTTCGAGATCAACAGTTAACATACAGAAGTCGTAGGAACTGAACTCAAGCTTAAATCCAACAATCTTATAAGTCT
Organism: Triticum dicoccoides; assembly: GCF_002162155.2. Lineage (NCBI taxonomy): Eukaryota > Viridiplantae > Streptophyta > Magnoliopsida > Poales > Poaceae > Triticum > Triticum dicoccoides. The sequence goes on from NC_041383.1 coordinate 178,074,847, forward strand.
ACGGATTAGTAACACGTGATCCTGATAGAAAGAAGAGATAGCCTAGTTCTTAATCCCCGTAGAAGAGAAGATGATGACTCAGATCAGAAGGCCATGAGGTGTAAGGAGTAAAAGAGCCTTACGTTTCAACCCACAATCAATTCCCCTACGTATAACTAAAGAATTTCTAGACTCGACTTCGACCAGTTTGGCTTGGTAATCCTACAGGCAGTCAAGCTCTGATACCAACGCTGTCAGGACCCCGACTCAATGCCACATCGATCTAGCATGTAACACCTCATATCACTTTGCGGCCTCACGCACGGTATTCCCACGGGTGTCGCCTTACCTTTGCCCGGGACCGTTTGTGCCTTTTGGCACACGTATATGATAGTGTCGCTAGCATCCATATGATAAGGAGCCCGGGCTGACATGGCTAGTCGTAAACCCAAAGTGGCACAAACCTACAGGGACAGGCATCCATGACCCAACATCGAACGTGTCAGTCATCAGCGAGTGAATCCAGGCTGTAGCACTGGGCTAGCAGGACTTCGGTGAGCCGGGCTGTAGCGGGCTAACAGGACTCCGGTATTCATCGCGTGACATTTCCCCGAGGGGATAGACACAGGAACAAAGAAGGACACATGCCGGCCAGCCTAAGTGTTCCGGAGCAGCAGCAAGCTACCATGAGAACACTAGGAGACATTTCCCGGTAAGAGAGGCTACTAAGGATAAACAACTAGATAGTCAGATCCCACACATACCAAGCATTTCAATAACATACACACAATATGCTCGATATGTGCAAATACAACATGGCATCACAACATGACTCTACGACCCAAGTATGTATTCATTAGGCTCCGAGGAGCGAGATATTACAAACAGGGGTCTCATGACCCAACATTCAGAGCATACAAATCAAAGCACAAGCGGAAGCTATCATGTCTGAGTACAGACATCTATAAATGAAAAAGGCTGAGAAGGCTGACTATCTACCAGATCCTGCCGAGGGCACAAGATCGTAGCTGAGGTAACAAGCTAAACGTCGAAGTCCACGCAGAACTACTAGCGAGACTGAAATCTCTCTCTGCAAAAACATAAATTAAGCAACGTGAGTACAAATGTACCCAGCAAGACTTACATCAGAACTAACTACATATGCATCATTATCAACAAAGGGGATGGTGGGGTTTAACTGCAGCAAGCCAGCTTTGACTCGGTGGCTATCCTAAACTACGACTGCAAGCAACTCTTTGAGGTGGCGCACACGAGTCCACATATTCACCAACCAATACACCACTATGGAACCGCTCCCGTCTCCCTACGAGAACGCCATCCATACACTCACGCTTATCTTGCGTATTTTTAGGGTATCCACTTTCACTTGTCTATGAACTGATATAAGCAACCCAGAAGTCCTTTTTCGCGGACACGGCTATTTGAATAGATGATGTTAACCCTGCAGGGGTGTACTTCTTCATACATGTTTCCACCACTTAGCGTCTGCACACGACATGTGCTCGGCAGACTTCAAGCGAAAGCCGACGTGGGTGTAGACCACGACCTACCTAAACACTCAAGTCTCTAGTCCGGGTTTATCGCCTATTCGGGTTCCATCCATGAGGAGATCCGGCCAGAGTTTCGCTCACAGCCCCAAACGATGTGTGCAGGGTTCCCGAGATACCTAACGGGTATCCGGTACACCGTGCCACAGTGTATCTACCGCATCACAGCCCACCCCTACGGTCAGCGCTGTCCACGACCTCCAGTAAGCTACAAACACCAGAAACTACTTGCAACTCCTGGACAGAGGACTAGGGTGAATAAGAAGTCGAGCGGGGTCATATTTCAGGGCCCAATGCATGGTAGTAGCTGAATCATGGATCACAAACACAGAACTCAGTTCCTAAGGACGGCTTCAATGAGACAACCCACCATGTAGTCCTACATGGCCTCTCACCGCTACCTTTACCAAATCGTGTTCACACACTTAGCTCATACCCAGTAGGACATGTTCACACACCTCTGATTCATCCCCGATGAATCAGACCTGACTCAACTCTAAGCAGTAGCAGGCATGACAAACAAACATGAATGAGTAGGCACAACAGGGCTCAAACAACTCCTACTCATACTAGTGGGTTTCATCTATTTACTGTGGCAATGACAGGTCATGCAGAGGATAAAGGGGTTCAGCTACTGCAGCAAGTAACAAATGACTCGTTGTTATCCTAATGCAGTAAAAGAGAGCAGGGAGAGAGAGTAGGATTGTATCAGAATGAACAAGGGGGGTTTTGCTTGCCTGGCACTCCTGAAGATAACATTGAGTCTTCATCAGTGTCAACGATCACATCATCGGTACAGCGTCTACCGAGGGGGAACAACACCGACAAACAAAGGAGAAACACAATCAATGCCATGCAACAATATGATGCATGAAGATGACATGGCAATATGCTATTGATTGGCCTAATGCATCTAGCAACAAGTTAAATGGGGTTGGTTTGAACACTAGGTTCAAATTCAAACTCCATATGTGAGAGTTTAAGTGCCATTTAATTGATTTGACCTGATCAGCAGGTATAAGTTGTTCTAACATGCATGAAAATGGTACAGATGGATAGATTGGATTTTTCTGATCATTTTTCATATATAATTTGTTTGATTTGGAGTCACGGTTGAATTACTATGATTTTTAGAAGTTTTAGCTATTTTCTGAAATAAATAAATCGTTTAGATTTATTTAAAATCCAGAAAAGGGTTTACTGCGTCAGCATGACGTTGGCATGACGTCAGCAGGTCAACAGGGGCTGGTCCGGGTCAAACCTGACCAGCGGGGTCCACACGTCAGTGACACAAGTGACTAACAGAGTTAATTAATTCTAACTAATCAAATTAATAGCCACGGGGCCCACTGTCAGTGTCAGCAGGGGTAATTAGTCCTAAACTAATCTTGTCAGGTGCAGGGCCCACGCGTGTTAATCCCAGGGAGGTCAAACCCCTGGTCAGCGGGGTCAAACCCACCGGCGACTCGATGCCGGCGAGGCCAGACACGGCGGCGAGGCTCGGATTTGGTCCTCCGTCGACCAAATCGACGGCGGAGATGCGCTACGCGTAGCTGGGGAGCTCACGCATCGAGTGGTGGTGGCGGTTGGGCTCGGGATGGTCGGAAAAGACACCGGCGACGACGTTGGCGGCTGCCGGAGCTCGGGCAAGCTCGGGGTCGTCGCTAGGAGGCACGGCAGGAGGAGCTGGTGGTGGCTACAGGCTACTGAGGTTGCGGTGAGCACGACGGTGGGCTCGGGAGCGAGCTGCGGTGGCTGTGGCCACGGCCACGCCATGGCCGGCGGCGAGAAGCTCTCGGCCGCGGTGGTTAGCACGGCTACAGCGGCCTTACAGGGCAAAGGAGAGGGGAAATCGGTTCAGGGGCTCACGGGGATCATGCAGGGAGGGTCAGCGAGCTCGGGGAAGCACGAACGGCGGCGAATCGATGATGAGGTTGACGGCGGCCGAAGGTTGAAGATGAGCTTGAGGGCGACGCTGCAGGGCTTCTGGAGGGCCGTGGATCGGTGGGGAGGAAGAGGGGGTCGAGGCGGAGCTCCTGAGCCCAGCGGCAGGGCGAGGGGTGGCCGGTGGCCGCGGCGAACGGCATCGGTGGCGATGGCTGCGTTCGGGTGAGTGAGAGAGAGGAAGCAGAGGAGGGAAACGAGGGAGAGGGAGAGAGCGAGGGGGTCCAGGGGGTCGGGGCGGCGCCGAGGAGATGACGCGCGGCGTCGCGGTGGCCAGGCGACGCAGGCAGGCAGCCTGGTGGCGTGGCGAGCTCGGGCGCGTGCGCCGTGTCCCTCCTCTGCCTACTGGCACGAGGAGGAAGGCGACAGGGAGGAGGAGGTGGGCTGGGCTGCTGGAGGAGCTGGGCCAGGTAAGTGGCCCAGGTGGGCGCCAGGTAAGTCCAGGTGGGTTCTCTCTCTCTTTCTTTCTCTTTTCTATTTTCTGCAATTGGTTTTGATTTGATTTAAAATATCAAATCATTTTTCTAAAACTTTCTGTAAATTGTATGTGAGCTCAGGAACTAGTCCAAGGTCACAGGCAACTTACAAAAATATTTGAACTTTATTTCTTATATAATAGAAATAAATTCAACTCAAATATGTCATTGGTTTAAGTCAAAGGCCCAAAAATAAATAATTCTGTGATTCCAAAAATATTGGTTTGAATTTTACCTCTTACCAATATTTTCACAGAGTAACAGGAACATTTCTTTGGACTCATCTGATGAGATTTAAATGTTGGTTATTTTTAGAGGTCTTCTGAGGCTTTTGAAAATTCCTCAATTCAAATTTCATTTGAATTAAAACACGATGCTCACATGAGGGTCTAGCCTAGTGCATAACAGGACCAGGGATGTGACACCCCGTTCCCAGAACGCCGACATCTTTGGTCAAATGTTGGGTTTGCCCGGCTCCGGTGTTTTGCTGCCTTACGTTCCGCTCTATAGGCTAACGCGGCACCAGGAGAACTATTGCGATTGTGCCCCGGTTCGTCCAGGTGAGCACCTTAGTAGAGAAAGCCGAAAACTGACTATCATGATATAGCGAGAGACTGGTCAACCACTCGATCGACCATCGGAATGTTTAGAATTCCTCCGCTTTAATGAAGGACCGTTTCCCGGTCAGGCACATACACGCCCCGAAATTTGGAGAGCGCAGTGCCCCTAGGGGCTATATAGTAGCCCCACCATCGAACTCCTATGGCTAAGTGAAAGTGATAAAGCATTATAGTCCGGTTTCCTAGTTTGCTACGCTATCACCTCCTTCATAGGACCAAGACGTTGGATTAAGTGTGAAAAAGCGCCTTTTTGCAAACACCCCCGCACTATGTGCGTGGGGGCTGAAGCCGAAGACTGCCATCTTTCAGGTTTTATACACATATACATTAACGGCCGCACAGGAGGTATTTCAACACTTGAACGCACAAGTATAGAAAGCCCTTATATTATATTTGAAACATGGTTTCACAAATCATACATGTCATTTGAACATAATATTTTTCGAGCACTGCGTCTCTATTAAACGAGCGCCCTGCAGGACTTCCTCAAAATAGTGCTCAACTGGTAATCAGCTTCTGTCCGAACCTGGGATGCAACATCGGTGGCCTCCATCTCTGCCCAGTATGTTTTGACACGGGCGAGAGCCATCCGTGCACCCTCTATGCAGGCCGACCGCTTCATCGCCTCGATATGCGGCACCGCATCAAGGAACTGCTGCACCAAGCCAAAATAACTCTTTGGCTCGGGCCTTTTCGGCCACAAATGAGCCACGACATCCTTCATGGCAAGTCCGAACAACCTATTCAGCTCAGCCCACTCGGCTAACCGATCGGTCAATGGAAGTGGACGCTCCGGACTATGGAATTGCGACCAAAAAAGCTCTTCCATTCTGTGATCCTTTTGGCCACGAAAGTGCGCGACTGCGTCTGCGGCACTCGCCGCCAAATTCAGATAAGCATCCTCCGCACCCCACAACTGGCCCAACTGAGCATACTTCGGATCTGTGAACTTCCTACGCAGCAGAAAGGGCTTTCCCGCTGCAATATCCCCGGCCTGACGTAGCTCCTCCTTTATAGCCCTCATCGCGGAACGGGCATCCTTGGCTTCGGCGGTGGCCTTCTTCAGGCCCTCTTGCTCCGCTCGGCGTTCCCTTTTAAGAAACTCGCAGCGGTCGGTAGCATCCTTCAGCTCCACAGCCATCTTGGCCATTTCCTCCCTGCTTCGGCAGTGAGCAGCCTATTCGGCTTTTAGCTCTTCGGCTGCCTTCAAGGCAGCCGCATCACTTTTTCGGGCTTGCTCCTTGGCTCGGGCAAGCTCTGCCCGAAGGTCCTCCATAGCAGCAGCACCATCTGCATTAAGCATACATGTAGTAAGGCACGGGCGTCAAACTCCCTTACCAGGTGTCCGCGGAGAAGCCACATACCTTGTGACTCGTCAAGTCGCTTATTGACCAGCGTGATGTCCGCGTCTGCAACGTCAAGTTGCCGCTTTAGTTCGGCAAATCTATCAGTCCGGCTGGCCATCGAACGCTCCGCCCCCTAAATAGGAAGGGCGACATCTTATAACTGAGATTATGATCCTCGGCACGCTGTCACTTTTGACAACGTACCGAGTCTCAGGGGCTACTATCTATACAGGGTGCATTCTATATGCATAACTGTCAGGAGGTATATCATTTTTGCGTACCTCAAACCCGGTCAGTAAACTTTTGACGGCCTCATGCAACCCGCTCTCAGCGGATGAAATCCTTTCAATCACCGTACCCATTAACGTACGGTGATCTTCTGAGATAGACGCCCGCCCGAGCAGATACTTCAGCTCCCCCGACCGTACACCAGTTGGCGCCGAACTTTATGGCCCCACCGGACTCGGGGAAGCCCTCCACGATGACACCTCAGGGTCGTCCGCCCCGCCTGACAGTGCGGCAGATGGAGGCGTTTCGCTCTCCATCATCTCCGGACGAAGATCCTCGAAGACGAGCTCTGCTGAGAAGGGTTGCGATCCGAACTATAAGGTAATAACTTCGTTTATCTTCAGAAATAAAAACAGGGATGTCCCTTATTACAAAACTCCCTTTTCTACTTACGGCTCGCTAGAGGGATGATTTCCTTGGGGAAATAGTGCGGCCGCGGCTCCTCCCGGCGCAGGACCCTCTGGTGAAGATTTCTTCCCCCGCTTCGAGGCCTTGGTCTCCGGATCTTCACAAGCGGTCCTCTTCTCCCCTTGGAGGGGGGGATTCTCGATCCCCCCTTCCTTAAAAGCCTCCTTAGCGGAGGCGGTAGCTTTCCTGTTCCCCTCTTCGCCCTCTTCCAAAGGCGCAGCCTCCCGCATCTTGGTTAACACAGGATCCGGCGTGGTCTCAGGGAGGGGGGCCGAACACCTTATTAGTTTTGCTTTTGCTATCCATTCCTATTCAAGGGATAGCTCTTTAAAGGGCAAGTTTATGATAAATGTACGGATAGCATGTCCGGGCATAGGGACTACTTACTTGAGTATCCGGGCGATTGCAGCTCAGACCTGCGTCCTCGGTCAAGTCCGGACACACCTCTTGTGATCCGAAGAACAGTTTATACATCTCCACGGGCGTCGCACCAATGAAGTGTTGGAGAGCTCGCGGTCCCTCCGGATTGAATTCCCATAGGCGGAGGGGGCGACATTTGCTGGGCAGAAGGTGCCGAATCAGCATGACCTGTGCCACTACAACCAGATTGATCTCCCTCTCCTAGAGGTCTCGAATACGGCCCTGCAATAATGGAACGTCCTTGGACGGCCCCCAGTCAAGCCCTTTGTTGACCCATGACGCCAGCCGTTGTGGAGGGCCCGAATGAAAGGCAGGCGGCACCACCCATCCAGTGCCCCTGGGAGCGGTGATGTAGAACCACTCCTGTTGCCACAAACCAATCTCCTCTTGAAAAAAGCCCTCGGGCCATGGAGCGTCTGCCCTCTTGCTTATAACTGCCCCTCTGCACTCTGCCTGCCGCCCCTCGATCATCTTCGGCTCCATGTTGAAGGTCTTGAGCCACAATCCGAAGTGAGGGGTAGTGTGGAGGAAGGCTTCGCATACAACAATGAACGATGAGATGTGGAGGATGGACTCTGGATCCAAGTCATGGAATTCCAACCCATAATAAAACATGAGCCCCCTCACGAAGGGGTCCATCGGGAAGCCTAAACATCGACGGAAGTGAGACACGAACACCATGCTCTCACCAGGCTCGGGAGTAGGAATGACTTGCCCTTGGGCGGGCAGCCTATGCGAGATTTCGCTGGTTAGATACCTGGCGTCTCTCAGCTTTAGCACATCTTCGTCCGTGATGGAAGAAGGCATCCACCGGCCTTGTAGGTCGGAGCCAAACATTGTCGAAGGTCCGAAGCGCCTGAATCTGGGGCCTTGGGTGTTGGAACTCGGGGCAAGGGGCGGCTTCGATTGAAGGTTGAAGAAAAGGAACAGACCTTGGTCTCATTATAAAGGGGTTGAATACCAAGAGCCGTCCCCGTAACCGTTTGGGACTCGCCTTCGATGGAGGGGGCGTGCCAACGGGCGCGGTTGGGTTACCCACGTTCGTATTGATGAGAATCCCGGAATAAGGGGACACGATCTCTTCTTTGACAAGACGTGCCAAGGAAACCGCTTCGCTAAACACGCTGAGGTGGAACAATAAAAACAATTCGGGTAAAGGCTTGGCTGTGGTGTGACGCCATGCCGCGAAATACGTCAGCAGATTTAACTTGTGCAAATATTATTCTCTCTACGATGGTATGTGGAATTTATTTTGCAGAGCCAGACACTATCCTGGTGTTCAAAATCTTCTATGAATTATTCGGAGGAGGAACCCACCTTGCAATGCCGAAGACAATATGCGCGCCGGACTCGTCGTCATTGAAGCCTGGTTCAGGGGCTACTGAGGGAGTCCTGGACTAGGGGGTGTCCGGACATTGGCCGGACTCTAAGACTATGAAGATACAAGATTGAAGACTTCGTCCCGTGTCCGGATGGGATTTTTCTTGGCGTGGAAGGCAAGCTTGGCGATACGGATATGTAGATCTCCTACCATTGTAACCGACTCTGTGTAACCCTAGCCCTCTCCGGTGCCTATATAAACCGGAGGGTTTTAGTCCGTAGGAAAAACAACAATCATACCATAGGCTAGCTTCTAGGGTTTAGCCTCCTTGATCTCGTGGTAGATCTACTCTTGTACTACCCATATCATCAATATTAATCAAGCAGGAGTAGGGTTTTACCTCCACCGAGAGGGCCCGAACCTTGGTAAAAACATCGTGTCCCTTGTCTCCTGTTACCATCCGCCTAGACGCACAGTTCGGGACCCCCTACCCGAGATCCGCCGGTTTTGACACCGACAAGGAGCCTCGGGAGAGGCCTGCCGTTGGTGAAGGCAGGTCTGGTCCTCTAGGCGTCATCCTCTATCCGCGGAGGAGGGCTTCTCGTCTTGTACACGTCTTCATGACGTGCGGTGATTTCTGATGTCAGGGCCGTTGGGGACGACCCATGCTTTCTGTGCGGAGAGCCAGAGAGCATGGTGTTCAGTGTGGCTAACGATCTAGGGTCTTCGGGTGGTAGTGATGTGGATGATGGCGGCAACCCACGACGCGTCAAGAACGGGGGTGACCGTTCCGACAAGTCGTGTTTGCCGGCGACTCCGTGCCCTTCCACCCGTTCCCTCCGGCAGCGTCACAATCCACGCCCGTCCTCCGAATCCTCCCTCTGCGCTGGAGAACGGCGTCGCCCTGATCCTGGGAAGGCTCCAGACTCCAGCCGTGCCTGCTTTCTGCCTCTTCGACCTCGTCCTGTAGGAGATGGACAAGGGCAAAGGCATCACGGGGCAGTTATCTTTTTTATCTTAAATCTGTAGGCACTTGCCAAATTTTAATTCAAATAATGTAATCTCTCATGTCCATGTTTGTGTTATGTAATGCTCGTAGTTATACCAGCATGTTAATGAAAAAGATGAACCTTGCCGGGAACTCGCGCATGTATATGTCCATGCAGAAGTGAGATGCCTCTTTAGTGTAAATAAACAGGTTTGTCCCGGCAGGCTATCCTGCTGGCCCCCCTTTTTGTCTGCCGGAGAACCTCATCTACCGTGTTACAGACAGAGGGGCCAGCCCCCCGCCGACTTCCTTTTATCAAAGGCAACTGCGACCACCCTGACCAAAGCAACGTTCAGGTCAAGAAGGGGAGCACCTAAGTCTAGAAGGAGCGGTGAGGTTTTCTAATGCACAAGTTATAGCTTACAGAACATGAATGGACAAGAGGTAAAACTTATCTGTTTGGCTTGCCGGGATCACAGTGCCGGGAAATCTTCTCACTCACTTGTCGAAGCCAAGTCCGTAGTAAGAACCTGCAGCTTCATGCAGATGAATGAATGTAGGATGCGATCCTATCTATTGCATATGCAGATGCTCATGGAAATGCTTATGCGGTGATCTGGAATGCTCATGCATGCATCCAATCTTGCACGGGGTCATCGCCCCGGCTTTGTATAAGGGGTTACATGCAACTAAGGCAAGGCCTGTACAAATGGGTGGCTGCCGGGCCCTGCCCGGCAGCCTCACGCCTTATGGGTAGAACTTACAGAGATGATCAATATTCCAGGAGTTTTGCAACAGAGTGCCATCTCCGATCTCCAGACGGACTGCGCCAGGTCTGGTGACTCGCACTACCCGGTAAGGGCCTTCCCACTTTGGTGACAACTTGTGTGTACCCTTGGTAGACTAAACGCGCCTAAGGACAAGGTCACCTTTCTCAAAACACCGGGCATGAACCCTGCGGCTATGATAGCAGCGCAGGGCTTGCTGATAGCGTGCATCACGCGTAGCAGCCCAGAGATGGTTCTCCTCGAGTAGCACAACATCATCACGTCGGTGCTGATCTTGCACGATTTCATCGTAAGCAAGTACTCGAGGCGACCCATAAATGAGTTCCGTGGGGATAACTTCTTCTGCCCCGTATACCAGGGAGAAGGGAGTCTGCCCAGTAGCTCGGTTTGGTGTCGTTCTGAGGAACCAGAGAACTACCGGTAGCTCCTTGATCCACCGCCTGTCGTGCTTCTGCAGCATATCAAAGGTTCTTGTCTTGAGTCCACGTAGCACTTCAGTGTTTGCCCTCTCAGCTTGTCCATTGCTCCGGGGGTGTGCCACAGAGGCGAATGAGATCTTGCATCCGAGGGCATGACCATATTGCATGAAGGCGCAACTCGTGAACTGGGTGCCGTTGTCAGTGATGATCCTTGCCGAAACTCCAAAACGACACACCAGATCTTTCAAGAACTTGATAGCTGACTGAGCAGTCACCTTTCTCATGGCAGTCGCTTCCGGCCACTTTGTAAACTTGTCGATGGCAACGAACAAGAATTCAAAGCCCTAATTACTCGGGGGAAGGGGCCAAGGATATCGAGCCCCCAGACCGAAAGTGGTCATGATAGAGGGATTGTCTGAAGCGCTTGGGTAGGCAGGTGGGTTTTCTTGGAATGGAACTGGCAGGCTTCACACTTAGTGACTAGCTCGACCGCATCTTGGAGGGTTGTGGGCCAATAGAATCCTTGCCGGAATGCTTTCCCAACTAGCGCCCTTGATCCAATGTTGGAGCCGCACATTCCTTTATGTATCTCAGCCAGCAGTTCCTTTCCTTCTTCCCGGCAGACACACTTTAATTTCACACCATTGGGCCTCCTTCTGTATAGAGTGTCATTGACAAACTGATACATACTGGCCCTCCGGGCTACTCTTTCAGCTTCGTCTTGATCGCCGGGGAGCTCTCTGGTTTGGAGGAAGCAGACAGTGTGCCTTGCCCAAGTTGGAGCCTGTGGCTCGGCAACAAGGACTAGCGGCACCTCCTCTGCCGCGGGAGCACCAGCCTCGTACGCGGGGTTCATGGACCCTGCTGGAGGGGACGGTCCGGTAGGCTGCGAAGAATTGTTTCCGGCAGGGTCTCTGCCGGGAGCGGATGACTCTACCGGAGAGGCTTTCCGGTGTCCAACTTTCTCCTCTTCCGGTCCATTGTTGCTGGGGATACGGAGGGCCGAGTAAGACAGAGAACAAAAGTCCCTGGTTCCAAAGGAAGCTTCTGCACAGCACACTTTGACAGATGACCAGCTATGCTATTTTCCGCATGGGGTACATGCTCTGTTTGTAATCCGTCAAAGTGCTCCTCCAATCTTCTCACTTCCTCGACGTATGCCTCCATCAATGGCCTTTGATAATTCTTGTTGACTTGCCTCACCACCAGCTATGAATCTCCTCAAATGATCAGCCTCTTAATTCCCAATTCTGCCGCAATTCTGCGCCCGGCAATGAGCCCTTCATATTCTACTGTATTGTTGGTTGCCTCTTCCCGTGCAAAATGCATATGGACGACGTACTTCAAGTGCTCCCTGGAGGGGGCGACAAGAAGCACACTAGCCCCCGCACCTTGCATGGAATAAGCTCCTTCAAAATACATAATCTATTCTTGGGGGGATTCCTTGCCGGGGATTACCCTTCTCTGTCACTTCCTCATCAGGGGTTGGCTTCCATTCTGCAATAAACTCTTCCAACACCATGCTCTGGACAGTTGATGTGCTCTCAAATCTCAAAACAAAGCTGGATAGCTCCAAAGCCCACCCCACTATTCTACCGGTAGCCTTTGGGTTTTGGAGTATCCACTTCAACGGTAAATGAGTAACAACCATGATCTCATGGGCTTGGAAGTAGTGGCGCAGTTTCCTTGAGGCCATGATGAGGCCAAAGATCAACTTTTGCACGCTAGAGTACCTCGACCTAGCCCCATGTAACAAGGAGCTGACGAAATACACAGGGCACCGCACCACTTTCTTCCTTGCCGCGTCCTTGGGGTTATCATCGTTGCCGTGCTTCCTACTGTTCTGATCCACATCTGGCCCTGCCGGCCTCTGCTCACTCTCTTTCTCATCCACTTCTCGTTGTGCTACCAAGGCTGCACAGACCACTTGGTTGGTTGCCGCTAAGTATAGCAACAATGGCTCCTGGGGTTTGGGTGCAACCAGGATAGGCACAGAGGACAGGTAGGTCTTCAACTCTTGCAAGTCTGTGTCTGCTTCAGGGGTCCACTTCATGGGACGTGCCTTCTTCAAAATCTTAAAGAACGTCAGGGCACGCTCGGCATACTTGGAGATGATTTTGCTTAGGGCGGCAACACATCCCTTCAGTCGTCTCACATCTTTGACTGTCCTTGGCGCTTGGATCTGCTCAATGGCCTTGATCTTGTCGCGATTGGCTTCAATCTCCCTGTGGGACACAAAGTATCCAATCATCTTGCCGGAGGGGACGCCAAACACACACTTCTCTGGGTTCAACTTCAGGTTGATCTTGCGTAGATTTGCAAATGTCTCCTCCAAATCCTGAATGAGAGTTGCTCTGTCCTTGGTTTTGACCACAATGTCATCCATATAAGACTCGATGTTTTTGTGCAGCTGAGGTTCGAAACCAATCTGGACTACCTTGCAAAAGTGGACCCAACACTCTTTAATCTGAATGGCGCGGACAAAGCAGTATGTACCACATGGAGTGATGAACGATGTCTTCTCTTTGTCTTCTTTGGACATGAAGATTTGGTGATATCCAGAATAGGCATCCAGAAATGAGTGCAAATCACAACCTGAAGTGGAATCGACTATTTGATCAATACACGGCAAGGGAAATGGGTCCTTTGGGCAAGCCTTGTTGAGGTCTGTGAAGTCGATGCACAACCTCTACTTCCCATTTGCCTTCCAGACCACCACTGGGTTTGCTAGCCAAGTGGGATGTAGCACTCCTCTGACCAAACTAGTTGCCTCAAGCTTCTTGATTTCTTCTGCAATAAACTGCTGCCTCTCTAAGGCCTGCTTCTAGACTTTCTGTTTAACAGGTCTAGCGTGTGGGCAGACAGCAAGGTGGTGCTCAATTACCTCTGTGGGAACACCGGGGATATCAGATGGTTGCCAAGCAAACACATCGATATTCGCCCCAGGAAGGCAACGAGTACGCTTTCCTATTTGCCATGGAGGGTGGCACTGATGGTGAAAGTACCATCAACGCCAGCCAGCCCTGCTGGGACCTTTTTAACTTGTGGAGTAGCAACCTTGGATCTCTTGCTGTTGGAACACTCCGGCACGTCGTCAACGGGTGCCGTGCACTTAGAGGGGGCACGCTTCCCGGACTCTTTGCCGGAGGTCCTACGATCCTCTTTCTTCCCTTTGTTTTCCTTGGCAGGAACTGTTGCCGTTGCTGCTTCTACCGCGACCGCATATTGGTACATCTTGTCCACACAAATGATGGCATCTTTATCATCTGACGGGATGGTGAGGACTCCTAGTCGCCCAGGCATCTTCATGGTGTTGTAGGCATAGTGGGATGCCGCCATGAATTTAGCCAAGGCCGGGCGTCCAAGGTTCCCTTGTACGACGGGGGGAGATCAACTACGTCAAACACAATCTTCTCAGTTTGGTAGTTAAGCTCTCCCCCAAATGTTACTGGCAACGTAATCTTCCCCTTAGGATGACTCCTGCCGAGGTTGACTCGTTGAAATGTGCCTGTAACCTCTAGTTCTTCCTCTGCTATCTGAAGCTTGCTGATAACTGCTGGGGAAATCAGATTCAGTCTGGCCCCACTGTCCACCAACATCTTCGTGACCTTGAGGTTGCGAATTGTTGGAGAAACCAACAAAGGCAGGCATCGTACCACAGTGGCACGACTAGGATGGTCCTCTTCGTCCAAGATGATGGGTGTATGGGACCATTTGAGCGGCTTCTGGGCCTCTGACACTGGTTCCACGACATTGACTTCTCGTGCCCACCGCTTGAGTTGGAGGTGGGAGGTGTGCAAAGATGCACCCCCGTCAATGGACAGGGCATCCGTGGCCTTCTGAAACTCCTGCTTACTAGTTTCCTCTTCATCACCTTTATCACTCTCATCATCATAGAATTCCTTCTCCTGGCCTCTCGCGGGTTTTCCTTTATTCCGAAAGGGCTTGCTGGAGAGATTTGCTCCATCACCTCGGCCCTTACCACCAGTGACATTCTGACCCTTTTCCTTATCATGCTTCTCATATTCTGCTCTCCGTTTCTTGACCAACTGCTCAACCTGATAGCATTCCTGAAGGTCCCGGCCTATGGTCCGGTGGATCTTGCAGTACGACCCATCGTCCTTCTCGGCCTTCTCGGCAGCTGCAGCTTCCCGGCAGTAGGTGCACACAGGAACCTCCTTGCCCGGGGCCTCAGCCATGGCAATCTTGCCGGTACTTGGGGTGCCTGACCGTTCAACAGTCAATACTGCTTTATCTCTTTGCTTCTTACTGCGCTTCTTAGCCTTCTTCTGACTAGTGGATTCATCATCATCCTCTGAATCAACATCAATGCAATCTTCCTCTCCATGCAACTTCCTTCCTTCCTCCATCCGTGCACACTTATCCACTAGGGTGTACAGCTCCTTCACGGTCTTGGGCAACCACACGTTCATCTTAGAACGGATCCTGTGGCTGTGCACATTGGACTAGAAGGCAGCTATCATGACTGCTGGATGGATATTTGGAATATTTCTATGAACTTTGCTGAATCTCTGTAAATACTTATGGAGGGTTTCTCCTTCCTTCTATTGGAGAAGCTGCAGATCACTGGGACGGCCCGGCTCCTGGTGGCCACCGGTGAAAGCACCGATGATCTCGTGGCACAAGTCTGCCCATGACAAAATAGAGTTCTCCGGCAGGTGCATCAGCCAATACCTCACGTTGGACTTAAGGGCCAACATGAAGTAGTTGGCGAACACCTTCTCACCCCTTCCCCCGGCAGCCTGAACAACGATGGAGTAGATGCTCAGGAACTCTGTCGGGTTCAGCCTCCCGTCGTACTTCTCAGGTATCTCTGGCTTGAACGTGCAAACGGACGGCCAACAGACTTGCCGCAGCTCAGGGTGAAGGCAGGGCAGCCAACCTTGAAGGGTAGGGGCCCGCCAGCACCGAGAGTGGGCTCATTGATGTCGGGGCTGTCGCGCCCGTCGGCTCGAAGGAGGTTGCCGCGACGTTGCTCGACGACGCACACGTCTCCTCTTCTCCTATCTTCCGGGGTTCTCCGTTGGCCTGGACGTGCTTGAGGGTCAGAAGAGGCCATCGAGACGTCATTGGGGTCTTGATTTGGTCGCGTCCGTGCCGGCTGCCGTGGCGAGGACTGCACTGTGGGGATAGCTCCGTATGAGCAACAGCATGGGCCGTTGCCGTTGCTTGGGGAGGTTGTGGCGGGGCAGCTCGTCGTGAGCCCTCGGCTTCAGCAAAACCGAGCAGACTTTGGATGGTGGCACACCATTCGTCCATCTGCTTGGCCGCTAGTGGAAACCTCAGAAGTAACTGAGCCCGCGCTAGGGCCTTCGAGGCTGTGCTTGGCATAGATGATGATGATGTCGATCACGCCATCGCTCGGCTCCTGGTGGAACTAGCAGCGGCAGCACTACGCCCCGCTGTTGTGGTGCAACTACCTGGGTGGCAGGGTGGTGAGGCGGAGGCGCTTGAGGGCCATCAGCTTTGTTGGGCGCATCAGCTTGGTCGACCTGCCCTGGGGAAAGCGCATGCACATCAGTGGCTCCCGTGGCAAGGGCAGCCGGAGGGCGGTGGTTCGCCCCGGACCGAGCACCATCGCTGTGGCTGCGCTCGTCGGCGAGCTGAGTGTGGCATCGAGGCATTGCTGATGCTGTTCTCCTCTGGCATCTTCTTCTCCTGCGTCGGCCGCGAGGGGAATAGTGGTGGTGCCGCCTTCTCCGACCACATCCCCAGCAGCATTCGTGCACTCGCACGTCTCCATGCCCCCCACAGCGTTGGAGGTCGCAGATAGCTGAGCCTTCGAGGTGGATGGATGAGCCAAAGAAGCTGATTTCTTCTTGGGTGCCATGGTTGATGGCGCCGTCGAAGATGCAGATGGCGATGAAGATGACACGCTACTTACGTCTTCAGGTTTGCGTGAGCGATTCCCCTACCTGGCGCACCAAAGATGTCGCGGGAAACCACGGCCACCTATGGGACCAGGACAGCCCCCTGCTGGTTCAGCAGGGGGGAGTCACGCTGCACAAAGAGTAGACCAACATGGGGCAGCACAACAGAGATCACACAGGCAGTTTTACCTAGGTTCGGGCCGCCGTGAGGTGTAAAACCCTACTCCTGCTTTGGTGGATTGATGGTGGAAAGGTGGTGGTGGTGCGAAGTACACTTGCCTGACAAGGGTTGCCTCGGGGCGACAACGACTACCCCCTCGGGGGGTGCGTGTGGTCTAGCTTTCCGACCTTGCGAACCAAACCACTTCTACGGTTGCAATGTGCCTCCTTTTATAGGTCAAGGGGCCACCACAGTGGCAATTTAGTCATTAGACACTAATACATCCATTTTGCATCATGCTTTTATATCGATATTTATTGCATTATGGGCTGTTACAATACTTATGGCTATTCTCTCCTATTTTACAAGGTTTACATGAAGAGGGAGAATGCCGGCAGCTGGGATTCTGGGCTGGAAAAGGAGCAAATATTGGAGACCTATTCGACACAGCTCCAAAAGTCCTGAAACTCCACGAAAGTCATTTTTGGAATTAATGATAAATATTCAGCGGAAGAAATACCTGAGGGGGGCCACCCATCGTCCACTAGGGTGGGGGGCGCGCCCCCTGCCTCATGGGCCACCTGGCAGCCCTCCGGTGCCCATCTTCTGCTCTATGAAGTCTTTTACCCTGGAAAAAATCATAAGCAAGCTTACAGGATGAAACTTCACCGCCACGAGGCGGAACCTTGGTGGAACCAATCTAGGGCTCTGGTGGAGCTGTTCTGCCAGGGAAACTTCCCTCCGGGAGGCGGAAATCATCATCATCGTCATTAGCAACGATCCTCTCATCGGGAGGGGGTCAATCTCCATCAACATCTTCACCAGCACCATCTCCTCTCAAACCCTAGTTCATCTCTTGTATCCAATCTTTGTACCAAAACCTCAGATTGGTACCTGTGGGTTGCTAGTAGTGTTGATTACTCCTTGTAGTTGATGCTAGTTGGTTTATTTGGTGGAAGATCATATGTTCAGATCCTTAATGCATATTGATACCCCTCTGATTATGAACATGAATATGCTTTGTGAGTAGTTACGTTTGTTCCTGAGGACATGGGTGAAGTCTTGCTATTAGTAGTCATGTGAATTTGGTATTCGTTCGATATTTTGATGAGATGTATGTTGTCTCTCCTCTAGTGGTGTTATGTGAACGTCGACTACATGACACTTCAACATTATTTGGGCCTAGAGGAAGGCATTGGGAAGTAATAAGTAGATGATGGGTTGCTAGAGTGATAGAAGCTTAAACCCTAGTTATAAGTTGCTTCGTAAGGTGCTGATTTGGATCCATATGTTTCATGCTATAGTTAGGTTTACCTTAATACTTCTTTTGTAGTTGCGGATGCTTGCAATAGGGGTTAATCATAAGTGGGACGCTTGTCCAAGAAAGGGCAGTACCCAAGCACCGGTCCACCCACATATCAAATAATCAAAGTAACGAACGCGAATCATGTGAACATGATGAAACCTAGCTTGACGATAATTCCCATGTGTCCTCGGGAGCGCTTTTCTCATTATAAGAACTTGTCCAGGCTTGTCCTTTGCTACAAAAATGATTGGGCCACCTTGCTGCACCTTATTTGCTTTCATTGCTTGTTACCCGTTACAAATTACCTTATCGCAAAACTATCTGTTACCTACAATTTCAGTGCTTGCAAAGAATACCTTACTGAAAACCGCTTGTCATTTCCTTCTGCTCCTCATTGGGTTCGACACACTTACTTATCGAAAGGACTACGATAGATCCCATACACTTGTGGGTCATCAAGACTCTTTTCTGGCGCCGTTGCCAGGGAGTGAAGCACCTTTGGTAAGTGGAACTTGGTAAGGAAACATTTATATAGTGTGCTGAAGTTTACTGTCACTTGTTACTATGGAAACTAATCCTTTGAGGGGCTTGTTCGGGGTATCTTCACCCCGACCAGTAGAGCAAAGAGTTGCTCCTTGTCGGTGTCAAAACCAGCGGATCTCGGGTAGGGGGTCCCGAACTGTGCGTCTAGGCGGATGGTAACAAGAGACAAGGGACACGATGTTTTTACCCAGGTTCGGGCCCTCTCGATGCAGGTAAAACCCTACTCCTGCTTGATTAATATTGATGATATGGGTAGTACAAGAGTGGATCTACCACAAGATCAAGGAGGCTAAACCCTAGAAGCTAGCCTATGGTATGATTGTTGTAATGGTTGTTCGTCCTATGGACTAAAACCCTCCGGTTTATATAGACACAGGAGAGGGCTAGGGTTACACAGAGTCGGTTACATTGGTAGGAGATCTACATATCCGTATTTCCAAGCTTGCCTTCCATGCCAAGGAAAGTCCCATCCGGACACGGGACGAAGTCTTCAATCTTGTATCTTCATGGTCTTGGAGTCCGGCCGATAATGATAGTCCGGCTATCCGGACACCCCCTAGTCCAGGACTCCCTTAGTAGCCCCTGAACCAGGCTTCAATGACGATGAGTCTGGCGCGCATATTGTCTTCGGCATTGCAAGGCGGGTTCCTCCTCCGAATAATTCATAGAAGATTGTGAACACTAGGATAGTGTCCGGCTCTGCAAAATAAATTCCACATACCACAATAGAGAGAATAACATGTACACAAGTTCAATCTGCTGACGTATTTGGTGGCGTGACGTCACATCACTACCAAGCCTTTACTTGAATCGTTTTTATCATACCACCTCAGCATGTTTAGCGAAGCGGTTTCCTTGGCACGTCTTGTCGAAGCAGAGATCGTGTTCCCCTTATTCCGGGATTCCCATCAATACGGACGTGGGTAACCCAACCGCGCCATTGATGTGGCGCTTGGGAGATAAGCGAGTTTTACCAGGCCAGTGGGGACGCATAGTCTTCGTCCGCCCATATATAAGGGGATAAGGATCCACCTTTTTTACCTATGCCTTCTTCCTCCTTTGCTTATCCATCTCCGCGCACTCGAGCTCCAGCGCCCAAGTCCGCACATCTCACCTCAACCTTCTCCAGCCATGTCCGGAGTGGGAGGCAAGTGGATGGCCTCCTCCGTTACGGAGGGGCACATCGAGAAGCTGCGCGGCGCCGAATACCTGTCCAGCGACATCGCGCACCGGCTGCCCGATGAGGGGCAGCTCATCCCCACCCCCAGGCCCCATGAGAGGGTCGTATTTCTTCCCCACTTCCTCCGCGGACTGGGCTTCCCACTTCACCCCTTCGTCCGGGGCTCATGTACTACTACGGCCTGGACTTCCACGATCTGGCGCCAAATTTCATCCTCAACATCTCGGCGTTTATCGTCATGTGCGAGGCCTTCCTCTGCATCCAGCCCCACTTCGGCTTGTGGCTAAAGACCTTCAATGTCAAGCCGAAGGTGGTGAAGGGCGTCCAAGCGAAGTGCGGAGGCGCCATGGTGGGCAAAATGCCCAACGTCACTTGGCTTGAGGGTGCCTTCGTGGAATCCATCAAAGGGTGGCAATCGGGGTGGTTCTACATCACCGAGCCGTGTGACCCTAAATGGGCAGCGGCCCTGAGTTCAGATCTGGTATCCCCATGCAGCTCACCTCCTGGAAAGAGAAGGGCTTGCTATGGGGTAGTTCGGAGGAGCTGACCGGACTCCAGTCCTGTCTCCAGACCCTGGTGAACAAGAAGCTTAAGCTTGTCAATGTGATCCAGGTGATGCTCGTCCGCCGGATTCTCCCCTGCCAACAACGGGCCTTCAATTTGTGGGAGTTTGATCTGGCACAGCACCAGACCTTGAGCGGGCTCTTTGACACGACGTACGAAGCTGCCTGGAGGGTGCTGTTCAAGGGCGGAGAAGCCCCCGCATCCGCGACTGAAGATCGCGGATTCAGCACGCAGCGCCCGGCCGGCGAGGTAAGCTATGTTATCCTTTATGGGACACTCATTTCTTTCATAGTTTGACTCTATTTTGGATCTAAACTCCCAATGCCTTTAACAGGACTGGCAGAAGACGTCCAGACAGGTTAACTGTCCGGCTCCCCTTCCAGAAGACCCATCGGACACCCGTTTGACGGGGTTGCTGGTCCCGACACTTTACGTGGTGCCAGAGAAGAAGGCCAAGAAGAAGGCCACGGGAACCCGAAGGAGTTCCCGACGCCAGGTGGTATCGGACTCATCGTCCGATGACCTCCGAGGCGGACTCCTCCCCCGAGGAGGAGGAGAAAGAGGCCTCTCCCCTAGTGGGGGGAGAGAAGAAGAGGAAGGCCTCTCCAACGAGGGCGGCCGAAGGGTCCAAGAAAGGACGGACCCTTCCTCTGGACTGCTCCGCCAACGCCGACGACGGCGACGAGGAGTGGCCCTCAAGGGCCAAGCCCCTGGCAAGATCGTATGTGTCCGAATTCCTGGATGATTTATAATTTCTCTTTTTGCCACGTGGTGTCCTTCTAATGCCGCATACAACCTGTAGTCCGGCCAAGGACGATCTTCCCACTTTGTCGAGCGGGTCCTTGGCTACGTCGGATATGGATTCCCTTCCGACCGCCTCCACCCCTCGAGACGCTGATGACGCTGAGGTGGGATCCCAGGAGGGGACCCACCAGGAGGGGGAGGCTCCGGAGGTGCCACCGGGCAACCTCCCGGACTTCGCACTAGACTCCGCACCGGAACCTGTAGTGGTTCCGGAGTCCGGCAGGCGGCCCCTTCGTAAGAAGGGCAAGACTATGACACCGGCGGCCTCCGTCCAACCGGAGCCGCCGGATAACTTGTTGGAGGCGCTCAACGACGCTTCCATCGAGGAAGAACACCGCACTATTATGAGTGCGGTGATTCAGAAGGTTCAGCTCGCCAAGAGCGGGCTGACCCAAGCCTGCAACAGCCTTCTAACAGGCTTTGAGGTAAGAAATTTAAAATATGTAATATAATACCACATAGACAGTAGCCCCTGATGCTCGGTTCGGTGTTCGGAAGGAAAAGCCGGACTGAGGATCTAAAAAGATATACGCAGGAGGTCTAAAAAATATGTCAATATGGGATTGCAGGCTGCGCTGCTGACCTCTGCCGCACTGACTGCGGAGGTCGATGCTTTGAAGCAGAACCTCGAGTGGTCCGAGAGCGAGCTCGGCCGTGCCAAGAAGCAACTCAAGGACAAGGAAGGTGAGTAACACCGTATTAAATTTGTACCTTACAGAAAAGGATTTTGGTTGCAAGAGAAATAACAAGGATAACGTGGGTACTCCAGGGGCCATGAACGAGGTGGCGACCCTGAAGGAGGCCATGTCAGCGGCCGAACGCAATGCGGCCGTGGAACGAGCCGGGCGAGAGAAGCAGGAGGCACGGGTGGCGGAGGTGCAGCAAGAGCTCCAGGCTCTCGTGGAAAAGCATGAGAGTTTGGAGCACGACTCGAAGACTCGAGAGTCCGAGCTTGCATCGGCTCTTGAGAGTGCCAAAGCCGCTAAGGCTGAAGCCCACAAGGCCCTCCAGGAAATCGAGGCGGTGAAGAAAATAGTAGCGGGTAAGGCATTTTTCATGCAAAGCAAGCATGTGAATGTGAATTACCTGTTACTTACCCGAATTCGGAGCTCTCCAGAAGCGTTTGCAGATCTGCCTTGCAGCGTGTCCGATGCTGCCGCTTTCTACCGGGCTGAGGAGGGGAGCTCGAGGAGAAGGTCTTCTGGTCTCAGTATGCTGAGACCGGACATCCGGTGCCCCTTAGCGACCAGCTGAAGCAGCTGGTCGAGCTCCACAAGGTAGCCGAACAGGCCATGAAGGGCCTCATAGTTCGGCTGTGGCCC
Source organism: Triticum dicoccoides (assembly GCF_002162155.2). Taxonomy (NCBI): domain Eukaryota; kingdom Viridiplantae; phylum Streptophyta; class Magnoliopsida; order Poales; family Poaceae; genus Triticum; species Triticum dicoccoides. The sequence continues at coordinate 178,097,182 of NC_041383.1, forward strand.
AAGGAGGCCATGCCTAGGAGCTACTTCGGCCTGGTACAGCGGCTAGTGGACGCATGTCCCTGGGTTGAGGTCGTCAAGCACTCTGCCTGCATTGAAGGTGCCCGTCGGGCCCTTGCCCGTGCAAAGGTGCACTGGGGCAGGATGGATGCTGAGAAGCTGCTGACGGACGCGCCGCCGGTGGGCAAGGAGTATCGTACGCCCGAAATGTATTATAAGAGTCCTGAAGGGTGCCCGCATGATTGCGGGTGAGTGCTCCAAAGATTTAATATTTGAGAAGACTCGCATTTTGTTATCATGTGCGCTGAAAACCTTGTTCATATGCGCTAAGCAACACTTGTTAATTTAAAATATTACCTTCTGTGCGGCCGTTTATCAAATCTGAGAGATGGCAAGTCGTCGGCTTCAGCCCCCATGCCACTAGTGCTGGGGTGTTCGGGATAAACTTGAGCACTCTTGTTCCCATTGTTGGGTCCATCTAGGGAGGCGCTCAACACAATGAACGAGGCAACCGGACTTATAATGCTTGAACACTCTCACTTAGCCATAGAATTCTATAATTTTAAATTTCGGCGAAGCCCCTAGTGTTCGGAAGACCGAGTTCGGGGCGCTATTTACGCCTGGGCCGGACAAAGCCGGTTCCTCGCTCTAAGCGGCATAAGTCTTTAGGGACTCGAAAAGACCTCTCGAACAGCGACCAGCTCTCACCTTATCATGACGGTCAGTTTTAGCTTTTCTCCACTGAGGTGCTCGCCCAGCTCAACCGGGGCGCAATCGTAGTGGTTCTCCCAGTGCTACCTTAGCCGATAAAACGGAACATAAGGTACCAAAACATGGGAGCCGGGCAAACCCAACTATTGACCCAAGACATGATTCGGAGCCGATGCATATAATGCTATAAGTTCGGGGTGCCGCACTTGTGAAAGTGTTCGGACTTATCACACCATAATGCGGGGAACTTAAGCCCCTGGTGTATTCGGCCGTACCAAAGTGTACGGATGCAAGATGTCATAAATGAACGTATATATAAGAAAGAAATGCAATTAGAAGCGAAAAGCGATGCATTGTTTATTCAAGGAATTCTGCGATGAATGCAAAACGATACAAATAGTGTGGTAAGCAAGGGGTAAGACTGTTAAACATGTCCCCCTCCAGGGGTAGGCTGCGGAATGTCATATTAAAACGGATTTAATGCTCGTAATGGAGACCACCTGAGTGTTCGTCGTAGCCTTTCTCCTTCCCTGGCTGTTGCATCGTGAGTTCGGCAGGTCTACTGCCGGACAGGGCCTTTGGTGAACGGAGTCCCGTGGGTAAGAAAAAAGAAAAATAAAAAGAGCCACACACTTGGGAGCCCCTGGTGCGGTTAAGCCGCATCCTGGGCCTGTGGTGGCCGTGCCCCTCCCCCTATGCCCATGGTATCTCCAGAGCGTAATGATGTACGTGAAGGACCAGTCTTGCAATTTGGCAGGGGCTGGGGTTGGGGCCGCATTGCTACGCGTGCTCGGAACGTGCCAGGTGGTCTTGTTGTAGGTTACTCCGGGCGCGTTTGGTCGTGTCTGGTCGCTTAACGGCCGGGCTTGAAAATTGCCTTAAGAGGCTACTCTGTACTTCTGCCGCGAGAGTCGCTGTGTGCTCCTCCGTTCGGAGGGAGCGTTCAGTGTTTCCGTTGACCGTGATGACTCCTCGAGGGCCTGGCATCTTGAGCTTGAGGTATGCATAATGCGGCACCGCGTTGAACTTTGCAAACGCGGTCCGTCCGAGCAGAGCGTGATAGCCGCTGCGGAACGGGACTATGTCGAAGATTAAATCCTCGCTTCGGAAGTTATCCGGGGATCCGAAGACCATTTCCAGTGTGACTGAGCCTGTACAATTGGCCTCTACACCTGGTATGATGCCTTTGAAGGTCGTCTTTGTAGGTTTAATCCTTGAGGGGTCTATGCCCATCTTGCACACTGTATCCTGATAAAGCAGGTTCAGGCTACTGCCGCCGTCCATCAGGACTCTCGTGAGGTGAAATCCATCGACGATTGGGTCTAAAACCAATGCGGCGAATCCGCCATGGCGAATACTGGTGGGGTGGTCCCTTCGATCAAAAGTGATCGGGCAAGAGGACCATGGATTGAACTTTGGGGCGACTGGCTCCATCGCATATACGTCCCTAAGTGCACGCTTCCGCTCCCTCTTGGGTATGTGGGTTGCGTATATCATGTTTACCGTCCGCACTTGTGGGGGGAAACCCTTCTGTCCTCTATTGTTCGGCGGCCTGGTCTCTTTGTCACACCCTGATTTTCATGCCACAACACTTAAGTCAATAAATCATGCTAAAATGTGGTTTGACAAAATCTTTTGAGTGTTTTGTCTTTGCTTTGATTGAATGTTTGTCTGATGTTTGCAAGTGCTCTAAAAATGAAATAAATTCGCCAACCCATATACTCCTTCCCCTTGATCCAAAAACCTTTACCAATGATCATACCATGTGTATAGGACATAAAAATAATTTCTTACAAAAATAATTTGGCCAAATAGTATTTTCAAAAAATTAGTTTTTCAAAAACCCCTAAATTGAGGTTTGCACTGCAAGTACTTAATTAAGGGCAGTAAAAATCTTTCCAAAAATATATTTGACTCCTATTAGATATAGGATACCCAGAAACCACAAAAATATAAATTTAAAAGTTATTTTTCTATTTTATTTAAAAGCTTTTTCTTAAGGCCAGAAATGGTCTTTAATAGGGAAAAATTATTTTATTGTTTTAAAAATATTTTAAAAAAATCAGGGAAACTCAGTGGACATATATTTTCCATATATAAGAGTTTCAACACATGGTCATGTTCAAAATATTGGTCAAACCCCTCAAAAACCCTTTCTAGATATTTCAAGCTTTTGAAATATTTACAAAGGCAATGTTCTCCAACAATTCCAAGAAAATTCTAGCATGTCACATATGACATGTTTGATGATCTTGACAAGTATCATGTCATGGAGAATAGTATAACTCCATGAAATCCCCTCAAGACCATTTCTGTCCATTTTGAAGTTTGAGCAACTTTACATTGCCAAACATGTACAAATGTTCTCAAACCTTGTGAACATGCTCAAATGGTCTAATAATTAATCTAGACCAAATGGCACAAGTTGGAGAACAAGGTAACTTGATCAAAGTGCCCCAAAACCCTTCCTGTCCAGAACCAAATCTGAACAACTCTACATTGGCAACTTTCTCCTTTTGATCTCAACTTTTGTGGTCATGTTCATAACCTCAAATGATGACACTACACCAAGTGGTGCATCAAGGAGAATTGAATTACATGACTAAATCTTGGTAAAGCCATTTCTGCTAATTGCTAGGGTTTACCAAAGTTGCATTGTCAACTTCCACCAAATGAGCTCCAACTTGGTGATCAACTCCATTTCTATATGACACTTGATCCTGTTAATCTTCACATCATTTTGAATCCTTTTGCTTGCCCAAACCACCATCAAACACGTTCTGGCAGAAATTAAAAATGTATGTTTTGTCCACTTCCACTAATCTCCATGGACTCTACTTTTTACCACAACCTCTCCTAGTCCCCCTCTAGAACCTGGACGCTTTTATGCCCAAGGAAGCAATGATGGAGGGGGGAAGAACTCCACTTTTCTATTCTGGACAGCCCCATTTCCACTCTTCTCCATCCTCTCTCTTCACCCACTGGCCACCCAAAGCATCCAAGGCCAAGATCCCTTCCTTAGCACCCCCCAAATGCTACTGGACATGCAACGGCGCGCCCACAAGCATAGAAAATGCCCTGGACAGCCATATGGGCGCTCTGGAGCGTGCTACAGTGCGCTCCCGCACTGTAGCCGCCCCCTGCCAACCGCCTCCGGCCACCTCGGGCCTCCCCAGCGTGTCTCACGAGGCCGCCTCGGCGTCTGGGACACGGCAAGCTGCCGGCCCCCTCCTAAACCTCTCTCCTCTCCCCTCCGCGACCTCACCCGAGTGCGCCGTAGGCCGCGTCCACGGTGCACCATGGCCCCTCTATTTAGAGGCCCTCCCAAGCTCTCCAATGGCTTCTTCCTGCTCTCCCTCTTCTCCAGCAATCTCCTAGACAAGACACCTCTACCCCTCGTGCCCTCTTGCCCCCTCCATGGCTGCCATGGTCGCCGTCGGCCTCCACCCGGCTCCGGCGAACCAGGGCCTCCCCTCCTCTCCTTTGACCACCAGGAGAAGTGCTGCAGGCTAGCGGAGCCCTCCCGATCCTTATTCCCCCTGCCCTTGTGCCCACGGCGTCGCGCCCATCCACTCCCGACGCCGCCCGTTGGCTCCAAGGCCGTTGTCGCCCCAGATCCTCCCAGCCCGCGCGAAGCCCCTGGATGGACGCATCTCGGCGTCCCGAGCACGTCGGTGCATCGAACGCCACTGGGGATGGTCGGAGTCGCCGGGGATAAGCGCCGGCGCGCGCTCGGCCTCGCGTCCCCTGACGCTTCTCTGCCTCAGGAGCGAGGTAGGGGACGACCACCCCGCCAGCTGGCAAGGGCCCGCCAGTCAGCGGCAGAGGCGACCGAGCCGGCCCACCCGTCGGGTTAAGTGGACGCGGCTTGGGGCTGATCCGCTTGCCCCGCTGGGTAGCGGCCTCCTAGAATGCGCCTTCTACGTCACCCCCACTCCGCGAACGTGGCCGAACCGCTGGGCCGGCCCAGTAACACCGCCGCTATTCCTCGCCCGGTGCGCGCTGTTGCCGCCCAGGTCCAGCCCGTTTAGGTGAATCTCTTTTCTTTTCTTTTTCTTTAAACTTGTAAAATCTCCCAAATATTCAAATTAACTCCAAATCCAATGATTCAAATTTCTAGTAGTTTCTAAAATCATTCCCTACCACATGGTGCTATTTCCATATTTTTACAGAAGCATTTCCTTCACAAATATTTATCAAAACCCCATTTTTCCTATTTCTGTGGTGAACTTTAGAAAATCACAGAGAGCTCAAGATTGATCCAAATGCCATGATTCAAATCCCTAGATGCTTATAAATTCATAACCTAGTTTATGAACATTTTTCTTGATACTTTATGTGCAACACAATATACTGAGCCATTTCTTCATATTTGTCAACTTTGCAAATTCATAGGAAATTCCTTTGAACTCCAAATCCAGTGAAACCAACTCCTAGATGCTTCTAAAATCATGCTTTGTCTAATGGGTGCCTCTGCTCATTTTTGAAAATAATGTTTCTGTACACTTCTTGCAAATCCATTAATCCCTTGACTCCATCATATTGAAATGTTCAGAGATGTCCATTGATCAAATCCCAATGAAACCACTTTGGTCATCCCTCATATGACCAGAGGTATCCTAGAAAAATCCAACTCACATTTTTAGAGCACTTTTATTTCCTGCCTTGTTGTGTTGCTTATTATGATTGTTTCCGACGTTAATTGACGAAGTAGACGGAGTACTTGGAGAAGGACCAGAAGATTTCAAGACTCTGATGAACCAGGCAAGCAGCCCTTTGACCATGTCTATGAAACCCTTTTTATGCATGTCATATAGCACCATATTGTTGTTGCAACGGAATCATGATGAGGTGGTATCCACTTTGATGGTTGCCACCGTTACTTCCTCGTTGATACTTGCATTATGCATGACCCTACCTTCTTATGAGGGTTATGCCGGTGGGAGTAGATAGGATGCTAAAGTAGATGCTTCGCAAAAAGGGACGGGTATATGCATGATGAAGGAGGCAAAGTATTTTCAAAGGACTTTTCGAAAACCCCGTTGGGTGCCACTTATGCCCGAGGGAGATGATGAGATGGGTAACCACTTGATGACGAAGTGGTGTATCGAGGCAAGTGTGTGTGTTGTTTTCGAAAACGGATTAGATTTAAGATTTGATGACTGTCCCAACCTTACATGCGCAACCACTCTACCCTTATATGGGAAAGGGCATTATTGAGTACCTAGACCGATACTAGCTTGGAGCCTGCATTACTAGTGACGGGAGAGTTGTTGGTGCGCTCTCTCGGGACGGGGTCATGCCAGGTAGGGCGGCCAAGAACATTTTTATGGGGTACCGGACACACCGTTGGTACCCCGTGCTTGTGATGTGAGATGATTATGGAGCATGGCTCCACGAAAATGTTATGTGATAATGTTGGGCACGGGGGTTACTACCAATCGAGTGGACTCCATGTTAGTGTCGTCTAGGGAAAGGTAGTGATCGGGTGCTTACCCCGGGTACTTGAGGTACCGCGGGTCGTGGCGGACATGGAAGTTCCCCGGATCTTGTGGGTACAGTGTGCAACCTCTGCAGAGTGTAAAACTATTCGAATAGCCGTGTCCACGATCAAGGACGGTTGGCGGTGCTGCTTAAACTATGTCCAGAGCTTACAAACCAGTGTGTGTGTTCGGGTAACTACTTGGGTCAAGTCAAAGGACTTGACGTGATTGAGGTGGGTTGGTGCCCACTCTATTTATGATTGATATCTGTAACCTGTCCTCATGGTTACTTCATTTCTCTCGATGCATGTCTTACAAGTTGTTGAACATGTCATTGCACTCAAAACTAGCTTTCTGCAAAAATTTACCTATATCATGCATTGTCACATCTTGAACCAAAACATGGGTTGCTTGCGAGTACATTCAAAGTACTCATTGGCTTGCCACTGGTTATTTTATTGGCCAGGCACGAAAGAACATGATGTGATGAAGAACACTTCGGTGACGAACATGCGAGCTAGGACGCTTCCCAGTCAGAATGCCTGTAGGGTTAAGGCAGATGGCATGGGTCCAAGTTATTGACGAAGATTTCCGCTGCGATGTTATACTCAAGACTCGACCATAATGGTCCTACTTGTGTAAAACGGTATGTATGGATGTAAGACTCTTGTTATTCAGCTTCTGTGTGTTCAGTGAGCATTGATCTCTGGGATCACTGCACACGTGCATTCGGTGATCACGACTTATGAGTCGGGGTCCCCACAGAGCTGGTATCAGAGCCATCCTGACTGTAGGAAGCCTTAGTTAGCATGGTCGTTAGTTAGGATAAAACTATTTCCAAAACAACTACTAGTTTTCAAAACTATCTATTCCTCTCTTCCCTTCTCAGTTTTTCGAAAACTAAGGTATACTTTCCTTATTGATCTCTTCCCCTTCAAAACCTTTGGTCGCTAGAACCCTTATGGCCCTGACCACTGGATTCCTTGTAATCCTCATGGATAATCTAGAAGGAAGATGCCTTACCAGACATTCACCCACATCTCCTGAACACAAGATAGGCGACATCACAACAAGACGATACCAATAGAAGATACATCCTCGAGGAATGAGGACCTGAAGACCCAGGAGATGGTGACACCCTTGACACTGTCCCAAGACGATGCAACCTTAGCCTACGATGATCAGGGCATAGGATATGCAAGATCATGATATACATCGCTAATAGGGTAACCCTGTCACTACCGTTGTTGTATCGGCAACCACCGGTGGATGAGAACCTAGCCATTTGGTCCGCCTCACTATAGTGAGCAGGAAAACAGTTCTCTTCGTCCCCCGCTCTTGGTATAGATGTTGTCATCAACGTAACTGATAGGTTGGACATCTATTATGCCTTGTTAATGTCATTGCATAAATGATTGCTTACCCGAAACCCTTGACGCCTTAAAATGCAAAAGGGGTCGTCATGATTAAGAAGACAACAGAAGGCCGAGTCAATGCCAGCTACGAGGAGCCACCTTCACCCCATCACTTCAACAGGCAAGAATTTGTTGAAGACTCTTCAAGCTTAACCAGGATCGTTTCGTCGAACAACTACAAGAGACGTAGCAACACCTGAGGAAAACCCGGAAGACTGCACGAGGCACAAGGCACGACTATAGAATCCGAGAACCCCTAGGGTAGGATGAGTCGTGTACCCCCTATGCGCAGTCGAGTCCATATGATGGTTCGAATAGAACCATGAGTGTGTGTTGCTTGTTTTTATTTGTTTGTTTGTGTTTTGATATCAGTCGCCCTTTTTGCCCTAGGCAACAAGTACGCAACTATATCACCTGCCTTACTTTGTTGTTTGTGTTTGGCCTTTTGGCACTTGTTTGTTTGCACCCGCACTATAGAACCCCCTTTAGGCATCCCCCTTATATGCTACTTATCCCTCTCATCTCTCTCCTCAACTGAAGACCAGCAAGACAAGATGCACCAAGGAATCTGCTTCGGCGATTAACTAGCACTGAAGACTTTTGTTGCAGCTTCCTCGACCAAGTGAAACCCCGTAGAGTTATGTTTAACCTCCAGACTAGAAACCCATTCCTAGACCCTTCGAGACTTCATGAGATACCCTAGTCCTTAACCATGTGCTTAACCCACAGAATTGCAAGAGAACTAGTTAAGCCTCTTAAACCTCGCACAACACTGGGTTCATTATGGAACTAGTGGACATAGTGAACAAGCACATTATCATCCTAATATAGCACCAGGACTGACGATGCCATAGGGAAGACCAGTTTGAGGATATAAGTATTGAGGACAAATGACTTGGTGAGTTTATATCAGTGACCTTGAGAAATTATCTGAGACTTTGGTGGATTATGAGGCTTTCATGTTGGTAGATGAACTTGGTGGGATCATTAATATAGAGTAGCATAGTTTTCATTACCCCTGGATAAATTGGATTAATGGGACAATTATGATCGCAAGCTGAATTCTTGGAAGTATGAGGATTTGACTTAGCCAGGGGATATTGATAGGAGATAGTTGACATTATGATAATGACTTTGGGGAAGCAAGTAGGAATTCTCGTTGGACATGAGATTTGGATTTAAATAGGTGATCCTAGTTGAGTATAGGTGGTGAGTAAGTCTACATGGTTCGGAGTAAATTGGGTTTAGACTGATGATCTCGATCAGGATACCATGTTTCTCGGTGGACGATAAACTAGGAGATTGGACTAATTGTTGGAGTTTATTTAGGGTTCTATATAAGCTTGACCTTGGAGTTTACTTGACCATGATAATGGAAATTGGTGGACTGACTATAGTAAGGCAGCCCTTTCAAGTATTGGGGATTATAGGAACCTTAGGAGATCATGTGGAACACCTTAACCATTGGATTGTAGAATTAAATGGATTATGTAGTGATTGATGGAAGTTAATGGGTTGTTGAAGTTGATTCATAGGAAGGAAACAAGATCTTGGAGTGGCTTACAACGTGTTTCCTTAGGATAGAGGTGCTTTATCTTAGACCTTGGAAGAATAGGCTGAGCACTTGGATTGTCACGTTCAAGCTTAGCAGCTTATATGTTCTACCCATGGATTTTTAGGGATAGACATACATATGGGTTTGGGGATTGTAGACATATATGATTTTGTTAGACCTCCTCTCGAGAGTCATGAGGATATGAATCACATGAGTGATGATTGGAGTTGACCTATACGAAATGATACTATCAGTGATATGGTGTGATTTGTTTAAAGGACTAGATAGCACAATTGGCATCTCAGAAACTGTGCTCAAGGATGGGTTGATAAACTTTCACTCGCGCACTAGAATCCTTGAAACCCTTACGCCCTACCAAGCCACAACATGGTCGGATCCTGACCTTGAGCTTTGGCTCTAGATCGATATGACCTTGGCCCACACTCAACAAGACCACCACTAAATCCCCAGCCTCCTTTATGTACCCCGTGAACAAAGTCCTCATGGAGTGCTTAGGCAAGATAGTTGTCATCATCATTTGGTGACCTACTTGTTCACCCGAAGATGGAAGAAGAGCCGTTCAGCTAGTCCAGGAACATTTGAAGACCGCCATGCCAAGGAGGAAGAACAACCGCCGTCTTCAAGAAGTAAACATCCGCGTCGAAGACCAGGTGTATCTGCAAGCCACTTCTCTCTATGGAACCAAGCATTTCCATGACAAGGAGACCCACACCAAGATTCATCGGCCCCCTTCGAGATCACTCCAAGATTTAACAACCCCCTCTGAGATCACTTCAAGACGAAGAGTAGACGGCTACCAGCTAGAGTTACCACCTGAGTTACCTGATGTGCACAAAGCTTTCCATGCATCACAACCCCGGAAGTGTTTCCAACTTCCTATTTCCCGATCTCTACGAGGGCATTAACCACGGAGCCATCGACCCCTAGCCCAATCTAACCTACCGCAAGCTACCCATTAGCAACCTGGATCAAGAAGAGCGTCATACATGAAGCTACAACACCAGGTCCTTCAAAATTCAATGGAGCACCACTCAGAAGCAGAAGGAGTATGAGGACGTGAAGACTACCCCAAATCCAAGTTTCCATACTCCTTTCAGCGCCTAGTCTGGGAATCTCGGGGACGAGATTCTTGTAAGGGGGGTAGGTCTGTCACACTCTGATTTTCATGCCACAACACTTAAGTCAATAAATCAGGCTAAAATGTGGTTTGACAAAAACTTTTGAGTGTTTTGTCTTTGCTTTGATTGAATGTTTGTCTGCTGTTTGCAAGTGCTCTAAAAATCAAATAAATTCTCCAACCCTTATACTCCTTCCCCTTGATCCAAAAACCTTTACCAATGATCATACCATGTGTATAGGACATAAAAATAATTTCTTACAAAAATAATTTGGCCAAATAGTATTTTCAAAAAATTAGTTTTTCAAAAACCCCCGAATTGAGGTTTGCACTGCAAGTACTTAATTAAGGGCAGTAAAAATCTTTCCAAAAATATATTTGACTCCTATTAGATATAGGATACCCAGAAACCACAAAAATATAAATTTAAAAGTTATTTTTCTATTTTATTTAAAAGCTTTTTCTTCAGGCCAGAAATGGTCTTTAATAGGGAAAAATTATTTTATTGTTTTAAAAATATTTTACAAAAATCAGGGAAACTCAGTGGACATATATTTTCCATATATAAGAGTTTCAACACATGGTCATGTTCAAAATATTGGTCAAACCCCTCAAAAACCCTTTCTGGATATTTCAAGCTTTTGAAATATTTACAAAGGCAATGTTCTCCAACAATTCCAAGAAAATTCTAGCATGTCACATATGACATGTTTGATGATCTTGACAAGTATCATGTCATGGAGAATAGTATAACTCCATGAAATCCCCTCAAGACCATTTCTGTCCATTTTGAAGTTTGAGCAACTTTACATTGCCAAACATGTCCAAATGTTCTCAAACCTTGTGAACATGCTCAAATGGTCTAATAATTAATCTAGACCAAATTGCACAAGTTGGAGAACAAGGTAACTTGATCAAAGTGCCCCAAAACCCTTCCTGTCCAGAACCAAATCTGAACAACTCTACATTGGCAACTTTCTCCTTTTGAGCTCAACTTTTGTGGTCATGTTCATAACCTCAAATGATGACACTACACCAAGTGGTGCATCAAGGAGAATTTATTTACATGACTAAATCTTGGTAAAGCCATTTCTGCTAATTTCTAGGGTTTACCAAAGTTGCATTGTCAACTTCCTCCAAATGAGCTCCAACTTGGTGATCAACTCCATTTCTATATGACACTTGATCCTGTTAATCTTCACATCATTTGGAATCCTTTTGCTTGCCCAAACCACCATCAAACACCTTCTGGCAGAAATTAAAAATGTATGTTTTGTCCACTTCCACTAATCTCCATGGACTCTACTTTTTACCACAACCTCTCCTAGTCCTCCTCTAGAACCTGGACGCTTTTATGCCCAAGGAAGCAATGATGGAGGGGGGAAGAACTCCACTTTTCTATTCTGGACAGCCCCATTTCCACTCTTCTCCATCCTCTCTCTTCACCCACTGGCCACCCAAAGCATCCAAGGCCAAGATCCCTTCCTTAGCACCCCCCAAATGCTACTGGACATGCAACGACGCGCCCACAAGCATAGAAAATGCCCTGGACAGCCATATGGGCGCTCTGGAGCGCGCTACAGTGCGCTCCCGCACTGTAGCCGCCCTTGCCAACCGCCTCCGGCCACCTCGGGCCTCCCCAGCGTGTCTCACGAGGCCGCCTCGGCGTCTGGGACACGGCAAGCTGCCGGCCCCCTCCTAAACCTCTCTCCTCCCCCTCCACGACCTCACCCGAGTGCGTCGTAGGCCGCGTCCACGGTGCACCATGGCCCCTCTAGTTAGAGGCCCTCCTAAGCTCTCCAACGGCTTCTTCCCGCTCTCCCTCTTCCCCAGCAATCTCCTAGACAAGACACCTCTACCCCTCGCGCCCTCTTGCCCCCTCCATGGCTGCCATGGTCGCCGTCGGCCTCCACCCGACTCCGGCGAACCAGGGCCTCCCCTCCTCTCCTTTGACCACCAGGAGAAGTGCTTCAGGCCAGCGGAGCCATCCCGATCCTTATTCCCCCTGCCCTTGTGCCCACGGCGTCACGCGCATCCACTCCCGACGCCGCCCGCTGGTTCCAAGGCCGTCGTCGCCCCAGATCCTCCCAGCCCGCGCGAAGCCCCTGGATGGACGCATCTCGGCGTGCCGAGCACGTAGGTGCATCGAACGCCACCGGGGATGGCCGGAGTCACCGGGGATAAGCGCCGGCACGCGCTCGGCCTCGCGTCCCCTGACGCTTCTCTGCCTCAGGCGCGAGGTAGGGGACGACCACCCCGCCAGCTGGCAAGGGCCCGCCAGTCAGCGGTAGAGGCGACCGAGCCGGCCCACCCGTCGGGTTAAGTGGAGGTGGCTTCGGGCTGATCCGCTTGCCCCGCTGGGTAGCGGCCTCCCAGAATGCGCCTTCTACGTCACCCCCACTCCACGAACGTGGCCGAACCGCTGGGCCGGCCCAGTAACACCGCCGCTATTCCTCGCCCGGTGCGCGCTGTTGCCGCCCAGGTCCAGCCCGTTTAGGTGAATCTCTTTTCTTTTCTTTTTCTTTAAACTTGTAAAATCTCCCAAATATTCAAATTAACTCCAAATCCAATGATTCAAATTTCTAGTAGTTTCTAAAATCTCTCCCTACCACATGGTGCTATTTCCATATTTTTACAGAAGCATTTCCTTCACAAATATTTATCAAAACCCCATTTTTCCTATTTCTGTGGTGAACTTTAGAAAATCACAGAGAGCTCAAGATTGATCCAAATGCCATGATTCAAATCCCTAGATGCTTATAAATTCATAACCTAGCTTATGAACATTTTTCTTGATACTTTATGTGCAACACAATATACTGAGCCATTTCTTCATATTTGTCAACTTTGCAAATTCATAGGAAATTCCTTTGAACTCCAAATCCAGTGAAACCAACTCCTAGATGCTTCTAAAATCATGCTTTGTCTAATGGGTGCCTCTGCTCATTTTTGAAAATAATGTTTCTGTACACTTCTTGCAAATCTATTAATCCCTTGACTCCATCATATTGAAATGTTCAGAGATGTCCATTGATCAAATCCCAATGAAACCACTTTGGTCATCCCTCATATGACCAGAGGTATCCTAGAAAAATCCAACTCACATTTTTAGAGCACTTTTATTTCCTGCCTTGTTGTGTTGCTTATTATGATTGTTTCCGACGTTAATTGACGAAGTAGACGGAGTACTTGGAGAAGGACCAGAAGATTTCAAGACTCTGATGAACCAGGCAAGCAGCCCTTTGACCATGTCTATGAAACCCTTTTTATGCATGTCATATAGCACCATATTGTTGTTGCAACGGAATCATGATGAGGTGGTATCCACTTTGATGGTTGCCACCGTTACTTCCTCGTTGATACTTGCATTATGCATGACCCTACCTTCTTATGAGGGTTATGCTGGTGGGAGTAGATAGGATGCTAAAGTAGATGCTTCGCAAAAAGGGACGGGTATATGCATGATGAAGGAGGCAAAGTATTTTCAAAGGACTTTTCGAAAACCCCGTTGGGTGCCACTTATGCCCGAGGGAGATGATGAGATGGGTAACCACTTGATGACGAAGTGGTGTATCGAGGCAAGTGTGTGTGTTGTTTTCGAAAACGGATTAGATTTAAGATTTGATGACTGTCCCAACCTTACATGCGCAACCACTCTACCCTTATATGGGAAAGGGCATTATTGAGTACCTAGACCGATACTAGCTTGGAGCCTGCATTACTAGTGACGGGAGAGTTGTTGGTGCGCTCTCTCGGGACGGGGTCATGCCAGGTAGGGCGGCCAAGAACATTTTTATGGGGCACCGGACACACTATTGGTACCCCGTGCTTGTGATGTGAGATGATTATGGAGCGTGGCTCCACGAAAATGTTATGTGATAATGTTGGGCACGGGGGTTACTACCAATCGAGTGGACTCCATGTTAGTGTCGTCTAGGGAAAGGTAGTGATCGGGTGCTTACCCCGGGTACTTGAGGTACCGCGGGTCGTGGCGGACATGGAAGTTCCCCGGATCTTGTGGGTACAGTGTGCAACCTTTGCAGAGTGTAAAACTATTCGAATAGCCGTGTCCACGGTCAAGGACGGTTGGGCGGTGCTGCTTAAACTATGTCCAGAGCTTACAAACCAGTGTGTGTGTTCGGGTAACTACTTGGGTCAAGTCAAAGGACTTGACGTGATTGAGGTGGGTTGGTGCCCACTCTATTTATGATTGATATCTGTAACCTGTCCTCATGGTTACTTCATTTCTCTCGATGCATGTCTTACAAGTTGTTGAACATGTCATTGCACTCAAAACTAGCTTTCTGCAAAAATTTACCTATATCATGCATTGTCACATCTTGAACCAAAACATGGGTTGCTTGCGAGTACATTCAAAGTACTCATTGGCTTGCCACTGGTTATTTTATTGGCCAGGCACGAAAGAACAGGATGTGATGAAGAACACTTTGGTGACGAACATGCGAGCTAGGACGCTTCCCAGTCAGAATGCCTGTAGGGTTAAGGCAGATGGCATGGGTCCAAGTTATTGACGAAGATTTCCGCTGCGATGTTATACTCAAGACTCGACCATAATGGTCCTACTTGTGTAAAACGGTATGTATGGATGTAAGACTCTTGTTATTCAGCTTCTGTGTGTTCAGTGAGCATTGATATCTGGGATCACTGTACACGTGCATTCGGTGATCACGACTTATGAGTCGGGGTCCCCACAGAGCTGGTATCAGAGCCATCCTGACTGTAGGAAGCCTTAGTTAGCATGGTCGTTAGTTAGGATAAAACTATTTCCAAAACAACTACTAGTTTTCAAAACTATCTATTCCTCTCTTCCCTTCTCAGTTTTTCGAAAACTAAGGTATACTTTCCTTATTGATCTCTTCCCCTTCAAAACCTTTGGTCGCTAGAACCCTTATGGCCCTGACCACTGGATTCCTTGTAATCCTCGTGGATAATCTAGAAGGAAGATGCCTTACCAGACATTCACCCACATCTCCTGAACACAAGATAGGCGACATCACAACAAGACGATACCAATAGAAGATACATCCTCGAGGAATGAGGACCTGAAGACCCAGGAGATGGTGACACCCTTGACACTGTCCCAAGACGATGCAACCTTAGCCTACGATGATCAGGGCATAGGATATGCAAGATCATGATATACATCGCTAATAGGGTAACCCTGTCACTACCGTTGTTGTATCGGCAACCACCGGTGGATGAGAACCTAGCCATTTGGTCCGCCTCACTATAGTGAGCAGGAAAACAGTTCTCTTCATCCCCCGCTCTTGGTATAGATGTTGTCATCAACGTAACTGATAGGTTGGACATCTATTATGCCTTGTTAATGTCATTGCATAAATGATTGCTTACCCGAAACCCTTGACGCCTTAAAAGGCAAAAGGGGTCGTCATGATTAAGAAGACAACAGAAGGCCGAGTCAATGCCAGCTACGAGGAGCCACCTTCACCCCATCACTTCACCAGGCAAGAATTTGTTGAAGACTCTTCAAGCTTAACCGGGATCGTTTCGTCGAACAACTACAAGAGACGTAGCAACACCTGAGGAAAACCCGGAAGACTGCACGAGGCACAAGGCACGACTATAGAATCCGAGAACCCCTAGGGTAGGATGAGTCATGTACCCCCTATGCGCAGTCGAGTCCATGTGATGGTTCGAATAGAACCATGAGTGTGTGTTGCTTGTTTTTATTTGTTTGTTTGTGTTTTGATATCAGTCGCCCTTTTTGCCCTAGGCAACAAGTACGCAACTATATCACCTGCCTTACTTTGTTGTTTGTGTTTGGCCTTTTGGCACTTGTTTGTTTGCACCCGCACTATAGAACCCCCTTTAGGCATCCCCCTTATATGCTACTTATCCCTCTCATCTCTCTCCTCAACTGAAGACCAGCAAGACAAGATGCACCAAGGAATCTGCTTCGGCGATCAACTAGCACTGAAGACTTTTGTTGCAGCTTCCTCGACCAAGTGAAACCCCGTAGAGTTATGTTTAACCCTCCAGACTAGAAACCCATTCCTAGACCCTTCGAGACTTCATGAGATACCCTAGTCCTTAACCATGTGCTTAACCCACAGAATTGCAAGAGAACTAGTTAAGCCTCTTAAACCTCGCACAACACTAGGTTCATTATGGAACTAGTGGACATAGTGAACAAGCACATTATCATCCTAATATAGCACCAGGACTGACGATGCCATAGGGAAGACCAGTTTGAGGATATAGGTATTAAGGACAAATGACTTGGTGAGTTTATATCAGTGACCTTGAGAAATTATCTGAGACTTTGGTGGATTATGAGGCTTTCATGTTGGTAGATGAACTTGGTGGGATCATTAATATAGAGTAGCATAGTTTTCATTACCCCTGGATAAATTGGATTAGTGGGACAATTAAGATCGCAAGCTGAATTCTTGGAAGTATGAGGATTTGACTTAGCCAGGGGATATTGATAGGAGATAGTTGACATTATGATAATGACTTTGGGGAAGCAAGTAGGAATTCTCGTTGGACATGAGATTTGGATTTAAATAGGTGATCCTAGTTGAGTATAGGTGGTGAGTAAGTCTACATGGTTCGGAGTAAATTGGGTTTAGACTGATGATCTCGATCAGGATACCATGTTTCTCGGTGGACGATAAACTAGGAGATTGGACTAATTGTTGGAGTTTATTTAGGGTTCTATATAAGCTTGACCTTGGAGTTTACTTGACCATGATAATGGAAATTGGTGGACTGACTATAGTAAGGCAGCCCTTTCAAGTATTGGGGATTATAGGAACCTTAGGAGATCATGTGGAACACCTTAACCATTGGATTGTAGAATTAAATGGATTATGTAGTGATTGATGGAAGTTAATGGGTTGTTGAAGTTGATTCATAGGAAGGAAACAAGATCTTGGAGTGGCTTACGACGTGTTTCCTTAGGATAGAGGTGCTTTATCTAAGACCTTGGAAGAATAGGCTGAGCACTTGGATTGTCACGTTCAAGCTTAGCAGCTTATATGTTCTACCCATGGATTTTTAGGGATAGACATACATATGGGTTTGGGGATTGTAGACATATATGATTTTGTTAGACCTCCTCTCGAGAGTCATGAGGATATGAATCACATGAGTGATGATTGGAGTTGACCTATACGAAATGATACTATCAGTGATATGGTGTGATTTGTTTAAAGGACTAGATAGCACAATTGGCATCTCAGAAACTGTGCTCAAGGATGGGTTGATAAACTTTCACTCGCGCACTAGAATCCTTGAAACCCTTACGCCCTACCAAGCCACAACATGGTCGGATCCTGACCTTGGGCTTTGGCTCTAGATCGATAAGACCTTGGCCCACACTCAACAAGACCACCACTAAATCCCCAGCCCCCTTTATGTACCCCGTGAACAAAGTCCTCATGGAGTGCTTAGGCAAGATAGTTGTCATCATCATTTGGTGACCTACTTGTTCACCCGAAGATGGAAGAAGAGCCGTTCAGCTAGTCCAGGAACATTTGAAGACCGCCATGCCAAGGAGGAAGAACAACCGCCGTCTTCAAGAAGTAAACATCCGCGTCGAAGACCAGGTGTATCTGCAAGCCACTTCTCTCTATGGAACCAAGCATTTCCATGACAAGGAGACCCACACCAAGATTCATCGGCCCCCTTCGAGATCACTCCAAGATTTAACAACCCCCTCTGAGATCACTTCAAGACGAAGAGTAGACGGCTACCAGCTAGAGTTACCACCTGAGTTACCTGATGTGCACAAAGCTTTCCATGCATCACAACCCCGGAAGTGTTTCCAACTTCCTATTGCCCGATCTCTATGAGGGCATTAACCACCGAGCCATCGACCCCTAGCCCAATCTAACCTACCGCAAGCTACCCATTAGCAACCTGGATCAAGAAGAGCGTCATACATGAAGCTACAACACCAGGTCCTTCAAAATTCAATGGAGCACCACTCAGAAGCAGAAGCAGTATGAGGACGTGAAGACTACCCCAAATCCAAGTTTCCATACTCCTTTCAGCGCCTAGTCTGGGAATCTCGGGGACGAGATTCTTGTAAGGGGGGTAGGTCTGTCACACCCTGATTTTCATGCCACAACACTTAAGTCAATAAATCATGCTAAAATGTGGTTTGACAAAAACTTTTGAGTGTTTTGTCTTTGCTTTGATTGAATGTTTGTCTGCTGTTTGCAAGTGCTCTAAAAATCAAATAAATTCTCCAACCCTTATACTCCTTCCCCTTGATCCAAAAACCTTTACCAATGATCATACAATGTGTATAGGACATAAAAATAATTTCTTACAAAAATAATTTGGCCAAATAGTATTTTCAAAAAATTAGTTTTTCAAAAACCCCCGAATTGAGGTTTGCACTGCAAGTACTTAATTAAGGGCAGTAAAAATCTTTCCAAAAATATATTTGACTCCTATTAGATATAGGATACCCAGAAACCACAAAAATATAAATTTAAAAGTTATTTTTCTATTTTATTTAAAAGCTTTTTCTTCAAGCCAGAAATGGTCTTTAATAGGGAAAAATTATTTTATTGTTTTAAAAATATTTTACAAAAATCAGGGAAACTCAGTGGACATATATTTTCCATATATAAGAGTTTCAACACATGATCATGTTCAAAATATTGGTCAAACCCCTCAAAAACCCTTTCTGGATATTTCAAGCTTTTGAAATATTTACAAAGGCAATGTTCTCCAACAATTCCAAGAAAATTCTAGCATGTCACATATGACATGTTTGATGATCTTGACAAGTATCATGTCATGGAGAATAGTATAACTCCATGAAATCCCCTCAAGACCATTTTTGTCCATTTTGAAGTTTGAGCAACTTTACATTGCCAAACATGACCAAATGTTCTCAAACCTTGTGAACATGCTCAAATGGTCTAATAATTAATCTAGACCAAATTGCACAAGTTGGAGAACAAGGTAACTTGATCAAAGTGCCCCAAAACCCTTCCTGTCCAGAACCAAATCTGAACAACTCTACATTGGCAACTTTCTCCTTTTGAGCTCAACTTTTGTGGTCATGTTCATAACCTCAAATGATGACACTACACCAAGTGGTGCATCAAGGAGAATTGATTTACATGACTAAATCTTGGTAAAGCCATTTCTGCTAATTTCTAGGGTTTACCAAAGTTGCATTGTCAACTTCCTCCAAATGAGCTCCAACTTGGTGATCAACTCCATTTCTATATGACACTTGATCCTGTTAATCTTCACATCATTTGGAATCCTTTTGCTTGCCCAAACCACCATCGAACACCTTCTGGCAGAAATAAAAAATGTATGTTTTGTCCACTTCCACTAATCTCCATGGACTCTACTTTTTACCACAACATCTCCTAGTCCTCCTCTAGAACCTGGACGCTTTTATGCCCAAGGAAGCAATGATGGAGGGGGGAAGAACTCCACTTTTCTATTCTGGACAGCCCCATTTCCACTCTTCTCCATCCTCTCTCTTCACCCACTGGCCACCCAAAGCATCCAAGGCCAAGATCCCTTCCTTAGCACCCCCCAAATGCTACTGGACATGCAACGGCGCGCCCACAAGCATAGAAAATGGCCTGGACAGCCATATGGGCGCTCTGGAGCGCGCTACAGTGCGCTCCCGCACTGTAGCCGCCCTTGCCAACCGCCTCCGGCCACCTCGGGCCTCCCCAGCGTGTCTCACGAGGCCGCCTCGGCGTCTGGGACACGGCAAGCTGCCGGCCCCCTCCTAAACCTCTCTCCTCCCCCTCCACGACCTCACCCGAGTGCGTCGTAGGCCGCGTCCACGGTGCACCATGGCCTCTCTAGTTAGAGGCCCTCCTGAGCTCTCCAACGGCTTCTTCCCGCTCTCCCTCTTCCCCAGCAATCTCCTAGACAAGACACCTCTAACCCTCGCGCCCTCTTGCCCCCTCCATGGCTGCCATGGTCGCCGTCGGCCTCCACCCGGCTCCGGCGAACCAGGGCCTCCCCTCCTCTCCTTTGACCACCAGGAGAAGCGCTGCAGGCCAGCGGAGCCCTCCCGATCCTTATTCCCCCTGCCCTTGTGCCCACGGCGTCGCGCCCATCCACTCCCGACGCCGCCCGCTGGTTCCAAGGCCGTCGTCGCCCCAAATCCTCCCAGCCCGCGCGAAGCCCCTGGATGGACGCATCTCGGCGTGCCGAGCACGTAGGTGCATCGAACGCCACCGGGGATGGCCGGAGTCACCGGGGATAAGCGCCGGCACGCGCTCGGCCTCGCGTCCCCTGACGCTTCTCTGCCTCAGGCGCGAGGTAGGGGACGACCACCCCGCCAGCTGGCAAGGGCCCGCCAGTCAGCGGCAGAGGCGACCGAGCCGGCCCACCCGTCGGGTTAAGTGGACGTGGCTTCAGGCTGATCCGCTTGCCCCGCTGGGTAGCGGCCTCCCAGAATGCGCCTTCTACGTCACCCCCACTCCGCGAACGTGGCCGAACCGCTGGGCCGGCCCAGTAACACCGCCGCTATTCCTCGCCCGGTGCGCGCTGTTGCCGCCCAGGTCCAGCCCGTTTAGGTGAATCTCTTTTCTTTTCTTTTTCTTTAGACTTGTAAAATCTCCCAAATATTCAAATTAACTCCAAATCCAATGATTCAAATTTCTAGTAGTTTCTAAAATCATTCCCTACCACATGGTGCTATTTCCATATTTTTACAGAAGCATTTCCTTCACAAATATTTATCAAAACCCCATTTTTCCTATTTCTGTGGTGAACTTTAGAAAATCACAGAGAGCTCAAGATTGATCCAAATGCCATGATTCAAATCCCTAGATGCTTATAAATTCATAACCTAGTTTATGAACATTTTTCTTGATACTTTATGTGCAACACAATATACTGAGCCATTTCTTCATATTTGTCAACTTTGCAAATTCATAGGAAATTCCTTTGAACTCCAAATCCAGTGAAACCAACTCCTAGATGCTTCTAAAATCATGCTTTGTCTAATGGGTGCCTCTGCTCATTTTTGAAAATAATGTTTCTGTACACTTCTTGCAAATCCATTAATCCCTTGACTCCATCATATTGAAATGTTCAGAGATGTCCATTGATCAAATCCCAATGAAACCACTTTGGTCATCCCTCATATGACCAGAGGTATCCTAGAAAAATTCAACTCACATTTTTAGAGCACTTTTATTTCCTGCCTTGTTGTGTTGCTTATTATGATTGTTTCCGACGTTAGTTGACAAAGTAGACGGAGTACTTGGAGAAGGACCAGAAGATTCCAAGACTCTGATGAACCAGGCAAGCAGCCCTTTGACCATGTCTATGAAACCCTTTTTATGCATGTCATATAGCACCATATTGTTGTTGCAATGGAATCATGATGAGGTGGTATCCACTTTGATGGTTGCCACCGTTACTTCCTCGTTGAGACTTGCATTATGCATGACCCTACCTTCTTATGAGGGTTATGCCGGTGGGAGTAGATAGGATGCTAAAGTAGATGCTTCGCAAAAAGGGACGAGTATATGCATGATGAAGGAGGCAAAGTATTTTCAAAGGACTTTTCGAAAACCCCGTCGGGTGCCACTTATGCCCGAGGGAGATGATGAGATGGGTAACCACTTGATGACGAAGTGGTGTATCGAGGCAAGTGTGTGTGTTGTTTTCGAAAACGGATTAGATTTAAGATTTGATGACTATCCCAACCTTACATGCGCAACCACTCTATCCTTATATGGGAAAGGGCATTATTGAGTACCTAGACCGATACTAGCTTGGAGCCCGCATTACTAGTGACGGGAGAGTTGTTGGTGCGCTCTCTCGGGATGGGGTCGTGCCAGGTAGGGCGGCCAAGAACATTTTTATGGGGCACCGGACACACCGTTGGTACCCCGTGCTTGTGATGTGAGATGATTATGGAGCGTGGCTCCACGAAAATGTTATGTGATAATGTTGGGCACGGGGGTTACTACCAATCGAGTGGACTCCATGTTAGTGTCGTCTAGGGAAAGGTAGTGATCGGGTGCTTACCCCGGGTACTTGAGGTACCGCGGGTCGTGGCTGACATGGAAGTTCCCCGGATCTTGTGGGTACAGTGTGCAACCTCTGCAGAGTGTAAAACTATTCGAATAGCTGTGTCCACGGTCAAGGACAGTTGGGCGGTCCTGCTTAAACTATGTCCAGAGCTTACAAACCAGTGTGTGTGTTCGGGTAACTACTTGGGTCAAGTCAAAGGACTTGACGTGATTGAGGTGGGTTGGTGCCCACTCTATTTATGATTGATATTTGTAACCTGTCCTCATGGTTACTTCATTTCTCTCGATGCATGTCTTACAAGTTGTTGAACATGTCATTGCACTCAAAACTAGCTTTCTGCAAAAATTTACCTATATCATGCATTGTCACATCTTGAACCAAAACATGGGTTGCTTGCGAGTACATTCAAAGTACTCATTGGCTTGCCACTGGTTATTTTATTGGCCAGGCACGAAAGAACAGGATGTGATGAAGAACACTTCGGTGACGAACATGCGAGCTAGGACGCTTCCTAGTCAGAATGCCTGTAGGGTTAAGGCAGATGGCATGGGTCCAAGTTATTGACGAAGATTTCTGCTGCGATGTTATACTCAAGACTCGACCATAATGGTCCTACTTGTGTAAAACGGTATGTATGGACGTAAGACTCTTGTTATTCAGCTTCTGTGTGTTCAGTGAGCATTGATCTCTGGGATCACTGTACACGTGCATTCGGTGATCACAACTTATGAGTCGGGGTCCCCACACTCTTCCTCGTCATCGTTATGCAGCCCCTTGTCATTGTTTTCGGCGATTAACTTGCCTGCCTGCTTGAATACCCAACAATCCCTGTTGGTGTGATTGGCTGGCTTTTCGGGGGTGCCGTGTATCTGGCACGAGCGATCGAGTATTCGGTCCAAATTGGACGGAGTCGGAGTAGTTCTTTTGAATGGCTTTTTCCGCTGACCGGGTTTGGAGCCTCTGAATCCGGCGTTGACTGCCGTATCCTCAGTGTTATCGCCGTTAGCATGGTGTTTGTTTTTGTATCGACGCGACCTGCCATTTTGGTCCTTGTTATCCGGACTGCCAGAATTTTTGCTGAGGTTGTTACTGCGGGCTAGCCAGTTGTCCTCTCCTGCGCAGAAGCGGGTCATTAGTGATGTGAGGGCTGCCATGGATTTCGGCTTTTCCTGTCCTAGGTGCTGGGCCAGCCACTCATCGCCGATGTTATGTTTGAAGGCTGCGAGGGCCTCCGCATCCGGACAGTCGACGATTTGATTTTTCTTTGTTAAGAACCGTGTCCAGAACTGTCTGGCCAATTCGTCTGGCTGCTGAATTATGTGGCTTAGGTCATCGTCGTCTGGTGGTCGCACATATGTGCCCTGGAAGTTGTCAAGGAATGCGGCTTCCAGGTCCTCCCAACACCCAATTGACTCCGCTGGCAAGCTGTTAAGCCAATGCCGAGCTGGTCCTTTAAGCTTGAGTGGGAGATATTTGATGGCGTGAAGATCGTCGCCGCGGGCCATGTGGATATGAAGGAGATAGTCTTCGATCCAAACCACGGGGTCTATTGTGCCATCGTAGGATTCAATGTTCACGGGTTTAAACCCTTCAGGGATTTGATGATCCATTACTTCATCTGTGAAGCATAGTGGGTGTGCAGCGCCTCTATATTGGGCAATATCACGACGTAGCTCAAGCGAGCTTTGTCTACTGTGTTCGGCCCGGCCGGAGTTGCTGTATCCGGCGCGATGGTAGTCATCGCGCATCGTGGGGCGCCCACGTGATCCATAGATCGATCTTGATTGTCTTGCCTTGTCCTCCAATATGTCTCGCAAGTCCGACGCATTCCCCTGTGGCTTTGTGCTTTTCGAGCGGTGCCGGGGTACGGTTCTGGCGGAGGGTCTAGAGGCCTCTCTGTCGCGGCAACGAGGTGGTCGATCTACCGTATTGTGCGCTGGTGATGAAGGTTTATATGCCTCCTCCTCTAATCGGGGGAGCAACTTGCGTTTGGGGTAGCTTTTGGAGGGGCGTTCGAGTTCATACTCTTCGGCCGCAAGGACTCCAGTCCATCTGTCGGCTAGCAGGTCTTGATCAGCTTTAAGCTGTTGCTGTTTTTCTTTAGGCTGTTCGTCGTGGCCATAAGCCTGCGTTTGAAACGCTCTTGTTCGACAGGATCCTCGGGCACGACGAATTCATTGTCATCGAGGCTTGCCTCGTCTCCGGAGGGAGGAATGTAATTATCATCCTCTACCTCTTCGTCTACCGCTCTCTCATGAGGGCTGGCCTCTCCATCCTCCTGTGCTGAATCTTGCTGGAGGGGGTTGTCTTCGGCACTCTCTGGGGTATTATTATCCCCGATGCCGGAATCTCCATTCTTGCTGTGGCGGGATTTAGAGCGGCGCCACTGACGCCGGCGCTTGGGCTGTTTCTTGGAGGAATCTGCCTCCGCTGCTTCTTCGCCATTCCCATCCTTTGGGATGTCCACCATGTATATGTCATATGACGAGGTTGTGACGCCCCCGATTCAATCGTACACTAATCATACACGCAAATGTGTACGATCAAGATCAGGGACTCACGGGAAGATATCACAACACAACTCTAGACACAAATCAAAACAATACAAGCTTTATATTACAAGCCAGGGGCCTCGAGGGCTCGAATACAAGCTCGATACACAAGAGTCAGCGGAAGCACAATATCTGAGTACAGACATAAGTTAAACAAGGATGCCTTAAGAAGGCTAGCACAAACATCAACGATCGAAGAGGCAAGGCCTCCTGCCTGGGACCTCCTAACTACTCCTGGTCTTCGGCGGTCTGCATGTAGCAGTATCCATCGGTGGTGGCATCTGGCTCCAGGGATCCACCATCTGGTTGCATCAACCGGAAAGAAGAAAGAAGGGGGAAAAAGGGTAGCAAAGCAACCGTGAGTACTCATCCAAAGTACTCGCAAGCATCAGATCTATACTCAGTATGCATTTGTATCAAATGGAAGGCTTGTATCTGTGGACTGAACTGCAGAATGCCAGAATAGAGGGGGAAAGCCTAGCCTATCGAAGACTAGCATCTTCACGCAGCTCCGAGCATCTTGCAGCATGTAGAAGAGTAAAGAATAGCAATTTATAATTAACAAGCATGTTGTAACATTAATGCCCAGAGATCCTTCCTCGACTCCCTGCGAGAAAGCAATCCCGGAGCCACATATCTCAAGTATCCATTTGTAGTTGTATAAGATCAGGATATAAGTCTGAACGTCCATTACCGTGGACACGGTATTCGAATAAAGATCTTCCCTGCAAGGGTGCACCACGTTACCCAACACGCTCGATCACTCTGGCCGGACACACCTTTCTGGGGTCAATGCCCGCCCTCGGAAGATCAACACGTCGCAGCCCGACCTTGGCTCAGCAGAGAGGTCCCCGCCGGTCTACATCCTAAGCACTCCGGGGTCTGGGCCCATCGCCCATTGCACTCCGGATCATTGTGTGCAAGGTGGATACCAGCACCACCCGTGTAGTGGATGGCACGATCCGACCGTGCCACAATGCTGAACTGGACGTCTGACAAAGCTTCGGCTGATACTGCGACATCGAGGCCCATATCTATTCTCGCGTGGTGGTTAGTGCGTAAAGGCCAGAGGCCAACTCAGAACAAATACCCAAACCATAGTGTATTATTAGCTTGCGGAGACGAGCAGAGACTCACGATCGAAAGTGACCCCGTCGCCCCGTCTCGTGGACTTACGACAAGGGCCTAGAATGCCCGACCGTGCCGCGTAACCATCTTGCGGGTGCTCTCCGGGCCCGCTCGACTTTCACCAAGGTCTCAAGTAAAGTCATGGTAACCGTGTGTCCAAATATCAAGGGAAAACCCGAGGAATCACCCCCGGAGGATTCCACTCGATGTAATCATCAAGGTGAACGTAAGAGGGACCACCCTCGTGGTCCACAGTTGAGGTGTTGAACGACAGAGCCGTATCGGGAATGGTGAAAGAGGAAATCACCCTCGATGACCACGACCGAATAGCTACACTACAGAATTATCATCAGGAGTGCGTTATGAGGGATCACCCTCAGCACTCGATAGTAGCTCTGCAGAGTCGAGCAACTAAAGGGGCATGATGTGATGTGAGGTGTCGGGCTCTAGTTGTCGATCACGTCGATCGAGGCGTCGATGATGAAGCAGGGGCAACAAGGACAAGGTGGGGGTCACTGATGGATCACTAACCAACCTATACTAAGCAGTTTAGGATAAGCAGGTAGGTAACAATAGCAGGTACAAAAGCAGGCTATGCATCAGAATAGGAGCAAACAATAATAGTAGCAAATCTAATGCAAGCATGAGAGTATAGAATGGGCGATATCGGGATGATCAAAGGGGGGCTTGCCTGGTTGCTCAGACAAGAAGGAGGGTCGTCGTCGATGTAGTCGATCATAGGGGCATCAGCAGCGGTCTCGGGGTCTACCAGAGAGAAGGGGGAAGAAACAGTAAATACACGCAAACATATGCACAACAAGACAATAAGCGGGGCTAGAGGTGTTCTAACGCAGTGCTAGGCGTTACTGGCGAAGGGGGAAACATCCGGGAAAGTTTTCCCGGTTCCGGACGTCTGTCAAACCGATGAACCGGAGGGGAAAAGTTGCATGTTTGCTATGCTAGGGATGTGTGGCGGGCGAATAGACCGCGTATTCGGATTCATCTCGTCGTTCTGAGCAACTTTCCTGTAGAAAACTTTTTCATCCGAGCTATGGTTTAATTTCTAAGAATTTTCAAAGTTTTAAACAATATTTAGGAATTTAATTTAATTCGAAAATAAATGCTAAAATCCTAGGCGCACCCAGCACAGTGTACACAAAAGTGTACCCGGTGGCTGACAGGTGGGACAAGGGGTCCCAGTTGACCAGTCAATGTTTGACTGGTCAACAGGGGGTGGGGCCCTCCTGTCATTGTCTCAGCTAACTAATTACTGTTTTAACTAACTAATCTAGTTCATTGTATTAATAAATTAAGTTAATTAACCAGTTAACTAATTAATTAAATACTTATTTTTATTAACATTTATTTATTTATTTTTACAAAATTGGGGGGTTGTGGGCCCCGGTTGCCAGTGGCCCAGGGGGCTCACGCGGTTAACCGGTGCAGGGGGTTATCGGGCGCGGGTGTACGCCCGCACGGCGAGGCGAGCTGGGCGAGCAGGCGCCGGGGCACCGGCGGCCAGGGTCGACAGGGGGCGTGGGCCGGGTGCGGCACAGGGCGCACGGGACGAGCGAGGCCACGACGGGGCCAGTGG
>NC_041383.1:178125211-178149275 GCF_002162155.2 Triticum dicoccoides
GGGGCGGAGGAGGTCCTCACCCCATGTTGTAGGGGAATGGGCGGCGAGGCTCGATGGAGCCTTTGGGAAGGAGGACGGGGACGACCCGCGCAGGGGAGGAGGCGACGGCGTAGGGGACGATGGGGAGGCAGTCTGGCGAGGTGGCGACGGGGGCGACGAGGCGTCCAGCAAGTCCGGGCTCCGTGGAGGAAGGCGAGGCAACGAGGGAGACGGCGATGGGTGGCGACGTCGGCCTCGGGGCGCCGCGTGTGTCAGAGGAGAGGTGGGGAGGCGACGGTGATGAGGCCGGCGCGTCGGGGAGGCGGTCCGACGAGGGAGGCTTCGTGCGGCGGCGGCTGTCGGGCAACGGGAGAGCATTGGGTGCGCAACGGGGCTCAGCGGGCTCGGGCACTCTGCCCAGATCTAGACGCGAGGAGGAGAAGGGGATCGTGGGAAGAGAGGAGTGGGCGCGAGTGGGGATGGAACCGGCTAGGGTTCGGCTCGCGATGGGGGGTTATGCAGGGAGAGGTGGGCCGGCCGGGGTGGGCTACCGACTGGGCCGGCCAGTTGGCTAACTGGGCCGGATGGCCCTGGGGGGTTTCATTTCCTTTTCTTTTTTTACAAAAGAATGCTATGCAATATTTGAGCTGCCAAAAGGAGTTCTGTAAAATTGTGGGACTTGGCCAAGTAAATACTTTATAATATTTGGCACCCTCCATAAAAAGTTTGGGAGGAGTTTGAATTGATTTGATTTTTTCACAAATGGAAAGGCATTTAAAAATTCTGATTTGGAACTTCTTTAAGTCCCAGGGGAAATTAGCTATCTCAAATGATGTTGAAACACTCATGACATTTAGTTAGTGAACATTTGCAACCCAGTGAACATTTTTGTTTTACTATTTGGAGAAATAATTTATTTGACTTTATTTTAAAATTCGAATTTTGAACCGTTTTGAATCTAAACGAGATTAGCAACAGTAAAATAATGACGTGGCATCATTAGCCGGCAATTACTGTAGCTTAATTATCCGGGCGTCACAATTCTCCTCCACTACAAGAAATCTCGTCCCGAGATTTAAGGCATGGAATAGGGAGGGAGCTGTAAGGATGGATGTCTGAAAAGATCGGCATCCGGTAGTTATCTCAAGGAAGAAGAATTTAGAAGCACCAGGAGAGTGCTATAAGGTTCAACAAGTTTCAACCAGGTAGGCATCCAGCTGATGCATAAAGGTGATGAAGGGGGTTCAAAGCATCGAGAATAAGTATTGCATCTGATACCAGAACAAATGACAAGAAAATGGCTCGTGAATTACATACGAAACCAAGCATGAGGAACAATTTTGGAAGATAGAGATGTACAAGAGAGTCAGGCTTCGATCCTGTGGAACTGTGGGTTATGGGCCCACCATGTGGGTTAAAAGCAAGAAGGTGTTACATTTTGCACGGTCATGTTAGCAAGGCAGGTCAGAGGACAACCTGTCAGTTATGTTGGTAACAACGTTGGTACCAAGGGCGAGGGACGAAGAGAACCATTTTCCTGCTCGTTAAGACGAGGCGGACCAATAGGCAAAGTTCTCGTCCATCGGTGGCTACCGAAATGTCATCAACAATAGTAACAAGGTCGTCTTACTGACAGAGTGTGTACACCGAGGTGTTTACATAAGCATGGAATTACCACTGCTCAGATATGTTAGGCTACAAGAAAGGTTAAACAAAGCAATGGAGACTTGAATCAGTTATCGGTGTTCTCGAGTGTCTAACAACTCAGAACCCATGGAAAATTGGAATCGGTGAGAAATAACAGTTGATGAAGAACTCATAAGAGGTTATGTAGTTCCGTGATAATCTCAAGATACCAGAGGGTAATACTCAAGGGTATATCAGAACAGAGGTTAGATGGGTGAAATGATCTATAGAAGACAAGTACTTCTACTTGTCCAAGAAATGAAATCAAAGAAGAATAATATGGTTGGAACCACTGTTGCAAAGGACCAAATGTAGATAACAGATGAACTTACCACAAGAGGATTATTATTATAACAAGAAGCTTCCATGATAAGTTCCACATCAGGTCCATGAGCATGAACACAAGGTTCAAGGTCGACTCCCATTTCTCTAATGCATAACTTTTCATTCACTTCCCGCTTTCGGTGAAGCTGCAGTGTTGACATTTTATCTGGCAAAACACCAGAAGAATAAGACTCATGAAGACTCTCGGGTTCAAACAGATTAGGGAAGGCGTAGGTTCAACCCATAGAGGCATCTTAGGAACTTTTCCCACAAACTTCAGGAGTAAAATATCAATCCCGAGAGTAGAGCATGGTTGAGGAAGCAGAAGATACAATTTAACAAAGGCATTATGTATCTGAGGAAAAGCTCACAAGGTTACTGTATATGAAGGACGCTGTCGGATAGAACCCCACAAAGGATCTGGTGGTTCACACGGGATCTGATGTGAGCATCATTACTCAACCAGAAGTAGAAAGAATGCAAGGATATCAGATTATAGAAGCAACTAACTAATTCAGAGTTGAAATGCAAAGGAATTGCAATTTCCACAATCAAGGGATCAAAAGCAAACGCTCTGACCAAGGATGGTTAAGTTGAATAGATTTAGGACACAAATCGATGGCAATCTGATTGGCCGAGAACCAGCTCATGTTCGGGAAGACGTCTGAGCCGGAAAGATAATCTATAAGGATCAACTGATGATTGCGACACAGGCATATCAAATCGAAAGACTCAAGATGATAATGACAAATGACGTCAATGGATACTGCTAGGCATATGGAATTAACCAGAGTGTAGGCAGGTAAGACTTTCTAGAGCAATAGGCGACAAAGGTCATCGAAAGCTCGGATTGTACTACCAAGTATCTTATGAAGCATAAGAATAACTGGGGTGAATGGATACTCGATAAGAGCAAGTAATTATCCGAAGGGGTATTCATGCGGCAAGGACTGCAGGGCAGTAAGCATAAAGGATCCTCGAAACATCGAAGAGTATTTTAGAACATCTAAATAACAAGAGCAACTTGGGATGAAGGTATGAATGACATCGTAGGTAGTTACACATAAGGATTTATCGGTGGTAGGGATTGCAAGAACGAAGACACAAGGGTCTCGAGAAAACTTCGGAGACTATCTTCAGGATCTTCTGGTGCACCAAGCAACCGTCTGGAGTGAGGGGCTCTCCGAGAGAACGTGTTTACGAGAACCTAGAGTTAGAGTTAGCAAATCATTTAACCCGAATAGAGGAGAGATTAGAGTCCTAGAGTATAGACGAGGAGTAAAAGATCTTAATACCACCCAATGGCGACGTGGGCTCGTAAGACGCACAGCCATGTTAGTAAATCTGTTTTTCAAAGACTAGACTCAACTTCGGCCAAGGAGTTGGAAAGGGGAATCCTACAGGCAGTCGGCTCTGCTACCAACTTGTGACGCCCCCGATTCAATCGTACAGTAATCATACACGCAAATGTGTACGATCAAGATCAGGGACTCACGGGAAGATATCACAATACAACTCTAGACACAAATCAAAGCAATACAAGCTTTATATTACAAGCCAGGGGCCTCGCGGGCTCGAATACAAGCTCGATACACAAGAGTCAGCGGAAGCACAATATCTGAGTACAGACATAAGTTAAACAAGGATGCCTCAAGAAGGCTAGCACAAAATCAACGATCGAAGAGGCAAGGCCTCCTGCCTGGGACCTCCTAACTACTCCTGGTCTTCAGTGGTCTCCACGTAGCAGTATCCATCGGCGGTGGCATCTGGCTCTAGGGATCCACCATCTGGTTGCATCAACCGGAAAGAAGAAAGAAGGGGGAAAAGGGGTAGCAAAGCAACCGTGAGTACTCATCCAAAGTACTCGCAAGCATCAGATCTATACTAAGTATGCATTTGTATCAAATGGAAGGCTTGTATCTGTGGATTGAACCGCAGAATGCCAGAATAGAGGGGGAAAGCCTAGCCTATCGAAGACTAGCATCTTCACGCAGCTCCGAGCATCTTGCAGCATGTAGAAGAGTAAAGAATAGCAGTTTATAATTAACAAGCATGTTGTAACATTAATGCCCAAAGATCCTTCCTCGACTCCCTGCGAGAAAGCAATCCCGGAGCCACATATCTCAAGTATCCATTTGTAGTTGTATAAGATCAGGATACAAGTCTGAACGTCCATTACCATGGACATGATATTCGAATAAAGATCTTCCCTGCAGGGGTGCACCACGTTACCCAACACGCTCGATCACTCTGGCCGAACACACCTTTCTGGGGTCAATGCCCGCCCTCGGAAGATCAACACGTCGCAGCCCGACCTAGGCTCAGCAGAGAGGTCCCCGCCGGTCTACATCCTAAGCACTCCGGGGTCTGGGCCCATCGCTCGTTGCACTCCGGATCGTTGTGTGCAGGGTGGATACCAGCACCACCCGTGTAGTGGATGGCACGATCCGACCGTGCCACAATGCTGAACTAGACATCTGACAAAGCTTCGGCTGATACTGCGACGTCGAGGCCCATATCTATTCTCGTGTGGTGGTTAGTGCGTAAAGGCCAGAGGCCAACTCAGAACAAATACCCAAACCATAGTGTATTATTAGCTTGCGGAGACGAGCAGAGACTCATGATCGAAAGTGACCCCATCGCCCCGTCTCGTGGACTTACGACAAGGGCCTAGAATGCCCGGCCGTGCCACGTAAACATCTTGCGGGTGCTCTCCGGGCCCGCCCGACTTTCACCAAGGTCTCAAGTAAAGTCATGGTAACCGTGTGTCCAAACATCAAGGGGAAAACCCGAGGAATCACCCCCGGAGGATTCCACTCGATGTAATCATCAAGGTGAACATAAGAGGGACCACCCTCGAGGTCCACACTTGAGGTGTTGAACGACAGAGCCGTATCGGGAATGGTGAAAGAGGAAATCACCCTCGATGACCACGACCGAATAGCTACACTACAGAATTATCATCAGGAGTGCGTTATGAGGGATCACCCTCAGCACTCGATAGTAGCTCTGCAGAGTCGAGCAACTAAAGGGGCATGATGTGATGTGAGGTGTCGGGCTCTGGTCGTCGATCACGTCGATCGAGGCATCAATGATGAAGCAGGGGCAACAAGGACAAGGTGGGGGTCACTGATGGATCACTAACCAACCTATACTAAGCAGTTTAGGATAAGCAGGTAGGTAACAATAGCAGGTACAAAAGCAGGCTATGCATCAGAATAGGAGCAAACAATAACAGTAGCAAAATCTAATGCAAGCATGAGAGTATAGAATGGGCGATATCGGGATGATCAAAGGGGGGCTTGCCTGGTTGCTCAGACAAGAAGGAGGGTCGTCGTTGACGTAGTCGATCATAGGGGCATCAGCAGCAGTCTCGGGGTCTACCAGAGAGAAGGGGGAAGAAACAGTAAATACACGCAAACATATGCACAAGACAATAAGCGGGGCTAGAGGTGTTCTAACGCAGTGCTAGGCGTTACTGGCGAAGGGGGAAACATCCGGGAAAGATTTCCCGGTTCCGGACGTCTATCAAAAAGATGAACCGGAGGGAAAAATTTGCATGTTTGCTATGCTAGGGATGTGTGGCG
Organism: Triticum dicoccoides; assembly: GCF_002162155.2. Classification (NCBI taxonomy): domain Eukaryota; kingdom Viridiplantae; phylum Streptophyta; class Magnoliopsida; order Poales; family Poaceae; genus Triticum; species Triticum dicoccoides. The sequence goes on from NC_041383.1 coordinate 178,130,788, forward strand.
GGCGAACAGACCGCGTATTCGGATTCATCTCGTCGTTCTGAGCAACTTTCATGTAGAAAACTTTTTCATCCGAGCTACGGTTTAATTTCTAAGAATTTTCAAAGTTTTAAACAATATTTAGCAATTTAATTTAATTTGAAAATAAATGCTAAAATGCGAGGCGCACCCAGCACAGTGTACACAAAAGTGTACCTGATGGCTGACAGGTGGGACAAGGGGTCCCAGTTGACCAGTCAATGTTTGACTGGTCAACAGGGGGTGGGGCCCTCCTGTCATTGTCTCAGCTAACTAATTACTCTTTTAACTAACTAATCTAGTTCATTATAATAATAAATTAAGTTAATTAACCACTAACTAATTAATTAAATACTTATTTTTATTAATGCTTATTTATTTATTTTTACAAAACTGGGGGGTTGTGGGCCCCGGTTGCCAGTGGCCCAGGGGGCTCACGCGGTTAACGGGTGCAGGGGGTTATCGGGCGCGGGTGTACGCCCGCACGGCGAGGCGAGCTGGTCGAGCGGGCGCCGGGGCACCGGCGGCCAGGGTCGACAGGGGGCGTGGGCCGGGTACGGCACAGGGCACACGGGACAAGCGAGGCCACGACGGGGCCAGTGGCCGGTGAGGCGGACGCGACCGCGGGCGCGGGGGTCGGCGTAACAGAGGGCAGAGGGGGAGGCAGAGGAGGTCCTCACCCCACGTTGCAGGGGAACGGGCGGCGAGGCTCGATGGAGCGTTTGGGGAGGAGGACGGGGACGGCCCGCGCAGGGGAGGAGGCGACGGCGTAGGGGACGACGGGGAGGCAGTCCGGCGAGGTGGCGACGGGGGCGACGAGGCGTCCAGCAAGTCCAGGCTCCATGGAGGAAGGTGAGGCGACGAGGGAGACGGCGATGGGTGGCGACGTCGGCCTTGGGGCGCCGCGTGTGTCGGAGGAGAGGCGGGGAGGCGACGGTGATGAGGCCGGCGCGTCGGGGAGGCGGTCCGACGAGGGAGGCTTCGTGCGGCGGCGGCTGTCGGGCGACGGGAGAGCGCTGGGTGCGCAACGGGGCTCAGCGGGCTCGGGCACTCTGCCCAGATCTAGACGGGAGGAGGAGAAGGGGATCGTGGGAAGAGAGGAGTGGGGGCGAGTGGGGATGGAACCGTCTAGGGTTCGGCTCGGGGTGGGGGGTTATGCAGGGAGAGGTGGGCCGGCCGGGGTGGGCTACCGACTGGGCCGGCCAGTTGGCTAACTGGGCCGGATGGCCCTGGGGGGCTTTCATTTCCTTTTCTTTTCTTTTTTTACAGAAGAATGCTATGCAATATTTGAGCTGCCAAAAGGAGTAAAATTGTGGGACTTGGCCAAATAAATACTTTATAATAGTTGGCACCCTCCATAAAAAGTTTGGAAGGAGTTTGAATTGATTTGAATTTTTCACAAATGGAAAGGCATTTAAAAATGCTGATTTGGAACTGCTTTAAGTCCCACGGGAAATTAGCTATCTCAAATGATGTTGAAACACTCATGACATTTAGTTAGCGAACATTTGCAACCCAGTGAACATTTTTGTTTTACTATTTGGAGAAATAATTTATTTGACTTTATTTTAAAATTCGAATTTTGAACCGTTTTGAATCTAAACGAGATTAGCAACAGTAAAATGATGACGTGGCATCATTAGCTGGCAATTACTGTAGCTTAACTATCCGGGCGTCACAGAGGTGGTCTTCCAGTGCCCCGTAGGCGCTGGTTCTTGGTCGTCTCCAGCATCGTCGTCCATACCGTCGATGTCTTCGGAGTCGTAATCTAGCATGTCGGTTAGATCGTCGACAGTGGCTACAAAGTGGGTGGTGGGTGGGCTTTGAATTTCTTCGTCGTCCGCATCCCAACCGTCCTGACCGCAGTCCGGCCAGGGCTCTCCTGATAACGAGAGATACTTTAGCGAATGCAGGATGTCGCCAAAGGGTGAGTGCTGAAAGATGTCCGCGGCGGTGAACTCCATGATCGACGCCCAATCGGATTCGATTGGTAGGGGCGCAGGAGGTTCGGAGTCCGGCGAGGAGTCCGGCACCTCGGAGTCACGAGCTTTACAAGGGACAAGGTCAGTATTCGGCTCCATCGCCGTAGATGTTGCAGCCCCCGAGGCGGTGTCTAGCCACCCGTCCTCGATCTGCGCGGTCAGCTCCGAACTAAGGATCGGAGCAGACTCATGTGCGGCCTCCAGGGCACTGTCCGGCAACAGAGCTAGATCATGCCCATCGAGACAGTGCGACACGCTCGGCTGTGGCTCAAATCCGCCGAAGATCAAGTCTCCGTGGATGTCAGCCGTGAAGTTTAGGCTTCCAAATCTGACCTGATGGCCAGGGGCGTAGCTTTCGATCTGCTCCAGATGGCCAAGCGAATTGGCCCGCAGTGCAGAGCCTATCGGTCCGCAGTGCAAAGCGAATTGGCCCGCAGTGCTCCACGGATGAAGATCTGTCCGGGGAGAAAAGTCTCACCCTGGACTGCGTCGTTGTTGATGATCGAAGGAGCCATCAAGCCTATCGGTGACGACACGGAGGAACTCTCAATGAAAGCACCAATGTCGGTGTCAAAACCGGCGGATCTCGTGTAGGGGGTCCCGAACTGTGCGTCTAGGCGGATGGTAACAGGAGACAAGGGACACGATGTTTTTACCCAGGTTCGGGCCCTCTCGATGGAGGTAAAACCCTACTCCTGCTTGATTAATATTGATGATATGGGTAGTACAAGAGTGGATCTACCATGATATCAAGGAGGCTAAACCCTAGAAGCTAGCCTATGGTATGATTGTTGTTTTTCCTACGGACTAAAACCCTCCGGTTTATATAGGCACCGGAGAGGGCTAGGGTTACACAGAGTCGGTTACAATGGTAGGAGATCTACATATCCGTATTGCCAAGCTTGCCTTCCACGCCAAGGAAAGTCCCATCCGGACACGGGACGAAGTCTTCAATCTTGTATCTTCATGGTCTTGGAGTCCGGCCGATAATGATAGTCCGGCTATCCGGACACCCCCTAGTCCAGGACTCCCTCACTCCTCAACCTACTGAACCTACTGAAAATGTTTACTTTGAAATTCCTTCGGGTATGGTAGAGAAACTGCTAGCTAATCCCTTTGCAGGAGATGGAACATTGCATCCCAGTTTACACCTTATCTATGTGGATGAAGTTTGTGGATTATTTAAGCTTGCAGGTATGCCCGATGATGTTATCAAGAAGAAGGTTCTCGGGGGGATAAACCGCGGGCAGGCAACGGAACCCGGATCCTTTTCAAAAACAATGGGGCCAGCATCGCCCCTCAAGCCGGCACGCGCTTGGCCGGGTCGCTCGACCCGACCAAGCCCCGCAACCCGGCAAAACTCTCCGACCCGGCGAGACGCGTCGACTCGGCCTCAACAACTAGCACAAGGCAGCCGACCCCGGCACAACCAAAGCTTCCTCAACAAGCCAGCTCCACCCATGGTGTGCTTCGCAATCCATTCACGGGTCAGCTCCCGTCCCATCCAGGCCGTACGATGGGACGATTCTTCAATCACCGATGACCAAGGCAACAGTGCCCCGCCCATGCCTCTGGTCAGCCAGAGCGTGGCAACAGTGCCCCTCATCTACCCGCTGACTAGGCTGGCGTGGCTACAGTACCCCCGCCCTCACCGCTGACGACAACGAGCGGCGACCTGACGGAGCGCCACTGTACATGACTCGACTCGGCCACACCCTGACGATCGACAAGACGGCGCACAGTCCCCCTAGGCATGCGGGGCCCGCACCTAGGGGAACCCGGCGAACCACAGGCCCCCAGCGGGTCCCAGCCCGGGTCCCCGGACACCGACAACCCGGACCCACCGACTTGTAACATTACCATTGTACCCTGGGGGGTTGGTCTATAAAACCCCCTAGGAGCCCACACATATACGGGGATGAGAGAAGCAAGCAAGTAAGCAGAGAAGTAAGCAGCAACAGAGCATAGAGAGGAACTAGCCACCGAAACAGTAACACCCAGAGAGAAGGAGCGGCCTAAGCCTTGGCCAGCTTCGTTCCTCCTCCAAACAGCTCCAGGGGCAACATTGTACTATCGAGCATCAAACTACACTCGACAGGACTAGGGGTGTTATCTCTCCGGAGAGCCCCGAACCTGGGTATGTTCGGCGTCCCGCGCCCGCTCATACCAACCTCGTCTCTGCAGCCCACCAGCACCCTCGAGCCTTCTCCTCTCTTTAGCCATCCCTTGGCATCTGCCGTGCGCCCACCACGATAGTTGGCGCCCACCGTGGGGCAGCCCGAGGAGCTGGCCGGGAGCATGCTTCAGACGGGGCCCTTCTCCTACTCTGACGAGTCCATCGCGCTGGCGGACGATGTCATCGGCGTGCTCACCGCCTCCTTCGCCGCGCTGCGCATCTCCGATGCGTCCACGGCCGACGAGTACCCCAGCGAGGTACTCAGCTACTCCGACTCCGCCCTTTCCCTCGGCGGTGGCATTTCCGCCGGGGTAATGGACGTCCATGTGGAGGTCCTTGTCACTGGCGATGGCGCCTCCTCCTCATCAAGCAAGGCAAGGAAGGCCGCCGAAGCAAGGGCCGCAACAGAATGGACCGAGCCATCCGATCCGTTGTGCGCCGCGATGCAGAGCCTCCGCATCCCCATCGGCACCGACGTCGACGCCACCAACGTCGCTGAGGCCCGAACCAGCTCGAGGAAAGGCGCCAACAGATGCTGGACCTGTCTGAGACACTCGCCGCCACCCAGCATCGTCTGGACGCCGCTCAGCTGGAGCGCAATGCCGCCTAAGGATTCATGCCCGCCGCGGTCGAGTCAAGCTGGGTCGCCGATATGCGTGCTCAGGGAGGAGCGATCGGCCGGGCCCTCGGCGCCGTCCCGACCGTCTACGAGACCCCAGTGAAGAACATGCGTGCTGCCCAGGAAGCCGCAGTCAGCCTGGACCAGCTCACGGGTGCGGAGCTGAAGGAGCGCATCGGGCTGATGCGCGAACTCCTCAACATGGCCAACACCCAGTAGGACTGCCTCAACTAGCTCGCCAAACCGGCGGGATCCAGCTCCGCCCGCTTGGGCGGACCCGGCGAACTTCATCACACAGCTTCCTTGCCGCCCGGCGAGGTGCACTACTGCCGAGCCCGGGCTCGGCGCGACCCGGCCGCCACAGCCGCCGGCGTTTTGGGCGAGGAGCCTGTCCCGGAGGTCCAGCGTGGACCCGGCCAGCATGGCCGGCGTCCGGCTCCAACCGACCCGCCCCCCGGAGCCTGGCCGCCAGTCGACTCGGCCTGCGCGCCATCGATGACACCCACGCTCGCCACCGCCTCGATCAGCTCGCTCACTCCCTGGAGGTGAAGGAGAGCGACGCTATCGGGCCGGCGTGCTTCGGCCAACGCATCCGGGAAGAGCCCTTGCCCAAAGGGTTCATGCTCCCCCATGACACCCCCAAGTACAACGGGACCATGAAGCCAGAAGACTGGCTCACCGACTACACACCACCATTGCCATCATCGGTGCCAATCGCCGTCTCGCTGTGTGCTACGCACCGCTCATGCTCCAGGGGTTGGCCCGCACCTGGTTGAACAGTCTGCCGATGGGCAGCATCAACACGTGTGTCGATTTCGAGAAAGCCTTCATCCGCAACTTCACGGGGACGTACAAGCGACCCGGCCACCCTAGCCAGCTTGCCATGTGCGTGCAAGGGCCTACGGAGACCGGCCGCGAGTACCTCGCACGTTGGACCGAGCTCCGGAACAGCTGCGAGGGCGTCCATGAAGTCCAGACGATCCAGTACTTCTTCAATGGGTGCCGAGATGGCACCCTCCTCAAGCACAAGCGCTTACGCTCCGAGCCGGCCACCATGGCCGCGCTCATGGTGACGGCGGATAAATACGCCAACGTTGACTCCTCCATGAAGATCCAGGTGGCGTTGGATGAAACCGGCAAAGCAATGCCGGTTCCCCCTCCAAAGCCGGCCGACAAAAAAAACCGGCAGCTGCATCACCAGAAGAACAAGCGCAAGGCCGACCAGCCGGCGCAGCGTCATGACAACCGGCTCGTTGCAGCCACCGAGCCCGCGGCGGACCCGGCGGCCAAGCGCCGGTAGACCGGCAAGACAACATGGCAGCCCGCCATGAGCTTCGAAGAGATGCTTGACGCCCCCTGCAAGCACCACAGCGGCGCGAGGCCGTCCGCGCACATGCTTTGGCAGTGCGTCATCACCAAGCGCATCATGAGGGGCGATGTTCCGCCTCCTCCGGCTTCGGCCTCAGGCGTAGGGCAGCCGCCTCCACCTCCACCACCGCCTCCAGTTGGCGGCACGATGCGCGACGACGCCTACCCGGACCAGAACGTAGCCTACGTCGTCTTCACCAGCCTTGGTGACGACAAGCATAGCGAGCGCCTCCTTCGGCAGGAGGTGAACACCGTCATCCCGGCCAAACCAGAGTTCATGCACTGGTCGGATCACCCGCTCACCTGGACCCGGGAGGATCACCCGGTGGTCATGCCGAGTTCGGGTGGTTATGCCCTCGTCCTCAACCCCATCATCCTCGCGCGGCGCACGTGCAAGTTCTCTCGAGTCCTCATCAATGGCGGCAGCAGCATCAACATCTTCTACCGCGACACAATGACCAAGCTCGACCTCAAGGCCGAGGACCTGGAACCGACCCGAACGATCTTCCACGGCTTCGTGCCCAGCCTCTCCTGCTCTCCCATTGGCCGGGTCCGGCTCGACGTCCTGTTCGGTGACAACAGCCACTTCAGAAGTGAACCGATCTGGTTCGAGGTGGTGGACCTGTCCAGCGCGTACCACGCACTGCTAGGCCGACCCGCGCTCGCCAAGTTCATGGCGGTCCCCCATTACGCGTATCTGAAGATGAAGATGCCGGGTCCCAAGGGCCTCATCACTATCACCGGCGACTACTGCAAGTCCCTGGAGTGCGCCCGAGATGGTGCCAAGCTGGATCGTCGCCCTGGCAGGCGAGGCCTCCGCTGTGTTGATCCCGACCAAGGACCCGACCGACGAGGCCGCCTTCAAGCCCTCCAAGGAGATCAAGAAAGTGAAGCTGAACCCGGAAGACCCCAGCTGCAACAAGTACGTTGTCGTAGGCGCCCACCTCGGCAGCAAATAGGAAGGCGAGCTCGTTGACTTCCTCCGTGAGAATCGGGATATCTTCGCATGGACCCCCAAGGACATGCCGGGTATCCCGAGGAAGTACACCGAGCACAAACTTCACGTTCACAAGGACGCCAAGCCTATCCGTCAACCCCTGCGACGTTTTTCTGAAGAGAAGAGAAGAACCATTGGTGAAGAGGTCACCAAGCTTTTGGCGGCCGGCTTCATCATGGAAGTGTTTCACCCCGAGTGGCTGGCCAATCCAGTCTCGTCCCGAAGAACAAGACCTGGCGTATGTGTATCGACTACACAAGCCTCAACAAGGCCTGTCCCAAGGATCCGTTCACTCTCCCGCGGATCGACCAAGTCATCGACTCGACCGCCGGGTGCGAGCTCCTGTCCTTCCTGGACGCTTACTCCGGCTACCACCAGATCAAGCTGGACCCAGACGACACCCTGAAGACGTCCTTCATCATGCCCTTTGGGGCGTATTGCTACATCACTATGTTGTTCGGCTTGAAGAACGTCGGCGCCACCTTCCAACGCTGCATGCAGAAATGCCTGCTGCCGCAACTCGGCTGCAATATCCACGTTTATGTGGACGACATCGTGGTGAAGACCAAGAAGCACCTCATGCTCCTCGACGGCTTGAAGGAAACATTCGCCAACCTCCGCGAATACAAGGTCAAGCTTAACCCAGAAAAATGCGTTTTCGGCGTCCCGGCCGGAAAGCTACTCGGCTTCCTTGTCTCAGAATGCGGCATTGAGGCGAACCCAGAGAAGACCAAGGTCATCGAGCGCATGCGCAAGCCGGCTCGGCTGCGCGATGTCCAGAAGTTCACCTGATGCTTGGCCTTGGTCAGCCGGTTTCTAAGTCAGCTGGGCGAGAGGGCGCTACCCCTGTACCAGCTGATGAAGAAGACGAAGTCGTTCGAATGGAACGACAAGGCAGACGAGGCTTTCCAAGACCTCAAGCGCATGCTCTCCACTGCACCAGTCCTGGCCGTGCCAACTGACAAGGAGCCGTTGTTGCTCTACATATCCGCGACCTTGCGGGCGGTCAGCACGGTGCTGGCGGTCGAGCGACCAGAGAAGGGCAAGATCCAAGCCGTCCAGTGCCTGGTCTACTACCTGAGTGAGGTGCTCTACATCTCCAAGCAGAACTACCCGCACTACCAGAAGATGTGTTACGGCGTGTACTTTACCGCCAAGAAGCTGAAGTAGTAGTTCCAAGAGCACGTCATCACCGTGGTCAGCATGGCTCCCATCGGAGAAATCGTCGGGTGCCGGGATGCCTCTGGCCGGGTCGCTAAGTGGGCGCTCCAGCTAGCCGGCCACACCATCCTCTACGAGCCCCGCACCATGATCAAGTCTCAGGCCCTGGGCGACTTCCTCGTCAATTGGACCGAGACCCAGTACTTACTACCGCCCCCCCCGATTCGACGCATTGGCGCATGCATTTCGACGGGTCCAAGATGCGACTCGGCCTAGGGGCCGACATCGTACTGTCGTCTCCAAAGGGCGATCGACTCCGCTACGCGCTCCAGATCCACTTCGCCGCCTCCAACAACTCGTCGAGTACGAGGCCTTTGTGCATGGACTCTGGCTTGCCAAGGAACTCGGCATCCGACGCATCCTGTGCTATGGCGACTCGGACCTAGTGGTGCAGCAGTGCTCCGGTGAGTGGGACGCCCGCGACTCCAACATGGCAAGCTACCGCTTCCTCGTCCAGAAGCCGTCCGGGTCCTTCAAGGGTTGTGAGTTCCTCCACGTCTCGCGCGCGGAGAACGAAGCGGCCGACACACTCGCTAGGATCGCCTTGTCCCGACAGTCCATCCCATCCGGCGTCTCCCTCGAGCACCTGCGCAAGCCATCCGTCAAGCCGTCGCCGGACTCCGAGTCCATCCACGTACCAGACGACCCGACCGCATCTCAACCCGGCCCGGGGGCTACCGAACCTGTCGGCGTTCTGGGAACGGGGGTCCCCAGACTTGCCTGCCTGCGACCTGCAGCGTGGCTCAAAGGGGGGCCCAGCGCGGCCCATCTTCATCAACACAAGCTCAAGACCCTCGCGAGGGGCCAAGCCTCGCGGGGTGGACGACAAGGAGCTTCCTCAGGCACGGCCTCATCAGGCTGGCTCGCGAGGAGGCGGAGAGTTCAAGGCGGGGTACCTCGCGAGGTGCCCATGACGCAAGCCATGACGACCAGGGGCGCCAGTCGGGCTCCAGCCCGTGCAGTGTCCTCCTTTCCTCTTTGGTGCAAAGGGAGCAAGCGCAGGCGAGAGCATCAAGCAAAGGCATCCATTTCGGTGCTACAAGACCAAGACCAGCCCAACGGCAGGGAGGAAGTCATTGTGGAGCCCAAGCAGGCGTCACCACCAGAGCCTTTGACAGGCGAGGACCAACTTTAGTCAAGATAGGTGTACCAGATGTTCCCCTTCAAAATGGCCAATTGTTGGCGCCCTTCCCGCTCAATATTTGGGGAGAGGCCCAGGGCCTTTGCCTATAAATAGGACTAGCCACCCCCGGGGTAGAGAGCTGGATCCGATCCTCACCAAGAAACTAGTAGATAGAGCGATTGAACTCCTCCTAGCAGTTCATCGCACCAACCAAGAACAGACCCTCGCGAGGTTGTTCTTCCTTGTATTGTTCATCATCCGCCCAAGAGGCAATCCACCACACCACACACTGGAGTAGGGTATTACACCACAATGGTGGCCTGAACCAGTATAAACCCTGTGTCTCTTGTGTTGTTCTGTTCGTAGCTTAGATCCTAGCGATTCGGCGAGGAGTAGGTAGGCAGAGGGCGAAATCTCCGCGCGCACCCCAGTGTTCGAACCTTAGGGGTCTGCCGGAACCAGAAATCCGACATTTGGCGCGCCAGGTAGGGGTACGCCGGAATTTGCCTTCCGTCGCCTTGTTCTTCTCCGACCATCGCATCCATGTCTGATGCTCGTCGGTCTAGTGCCGAGCGCCGAGCCGCCCTCGCTTCCCGCGTCGCCCAGATGGCTCCTGTCGGCGGGCGCCCTCGTCGTTCCCCGTCACTTGCCGTCAACGCCGCCACCGGCCCGACGGGGAACGAGCAGCAAGCATCGTCCCAGCATCCATCCATGAGGCGGGACGGCCGCACTGCCACACCCTCCCTCACCCCCGCTGGTTCTTCGTCCCGCGCGCCCCGCACGGCCATGGAGGCTCGAGCTGCGCTCATCGCGGCAAACGAGCTCCTGCCCTACCGCCCAATCAACGACGTCTACGAAGAGTGGCTCGACCGAGTAACCGAGCTCGTCCGCGCCGCTGGGGGCTCCCCCGCGCCGTCCTTCTCGCTGCACCGCGCCCCGCCCTGTGCGGGAAACAAAGCTCCTGGGGCGCCTTAGCCGCCTCCCCCTCAAGAAGGCGCCCTGGCCCCAAGGCGCGCGGCCCCTGGGCGGAACCCGCTCCATCAGGCGCCAGCGCGGCAAGAGCAGAGCTGCCAAGAAGTCCCTCGCCCTCGAGAAGCTGCCCAAGCACTCCCTGCTCCAGCACATCAAGACCCTGCGCTGCCCCCAGCTGCAGCGCATGGGGACCCGCAGGACCAAGCTCTTCGTCGCCCAAGGCCTCCTGTGGCCACAGCGGGCTGCCGCGCCTTCACCTCCGAGCTACGCAGCGTCGCGTGGCCCGGCAAGTTCAAGCCGGACCTGCCTCCTCGCTACGACGGCACGGCTGACCCTGCAGAGTTCCTCCAGCTCTACGAGCTGGGCATGGAGGCTGCCAACAGAGACGAAAAGGTCATGGCGAACTGGTTTCCCATGGTGCTAAAGGACGGGGCCCGCACCTGGCTCCTGAATCTGGCGCCAGGCACGATCTCCTCCTGGGACGAGATGCACCCGCTTCATCGCCAACTTCCAGGGTACTCGGACCGGCCACCCACCGTGAGCGACATGCGCCACATCAAGCAGCAACCAGGGGAAACCCTGCAGAAGTACATCCAGCGCTTCAACAATGCGCGCCTCAAGATCCCCAAGGTGACGGAGGAGGCCATCATCTCAGCCTTCTCCGACGGCGTGCGCGACATCAAAATGAAGGAGGAGCTGGCGATGCATGAAGACCTGCGCACCTCTTTGGAGCTGTTCAACTTGGAGACCAAGCGCGCCATGGCTGAGGAAGGATGCCTTTCCCTCCTCGAGCTGCCTGCCACAGACCCAGAAGAGAAGAAGCCCAAGGCCAAGGACGTGAAGCGCAAGGGGGCTGCCGTGCTCGCGGCAGAGCCCGACACCAAGCGAGGCAGAGATCAGCCCGAACCCTCCAAGGGCAGTCGGTACTGCGTGTACCACGACCTCCACACCCACAACACCAATGAATGCCAAGAGCTCTGGGCCGTGCGTGAAGGAAGGGTCGGCAGACGCCCCGATCGCAGCGACCAGGGCTACGGCCGAGGAGGAGGAAGGAACGCAGGACGCTGGGAAGACCGCGGCCCACGCCAAGGGTGGCGCGACCAACCACGCGAGGATCGCTGGCAGGACCCGCCTCGCAAGGGAGGCTGGAGGGATCAGCCTCGCAAGGATCGCCCGCAAGGGAACGCAGGCCTCCCTCCGCTGCCGCCGCAGCCAAGGAGAAATGAAGACCGTCATCAGGACGAGGGGGCTGGGGGCTTCCAGGAACCACGTGCAATCGCCTGCATCCTGGGTGGAGCTCAAGCCCCAGCCTCTCAGCACATCTTCAAGCAGTTTGCCTGCGAAGTGAATGCAGTCCTCCCCAAGCTCGAGGCCACGCGCCCTCTCAGGTGGTCAGCATGCGCCATCACGTTCAGCTCAGTGGATCAGCTCAAGTGTGCGGCCACAGCCGGAGTCCTCCCGATGCTTTGTTCCCAATCATCAGCAACGTGCTAGTCACCAGAACCATCATCAACGGCGGGGCAGGGCTCAACGTCCTGTCCGTGGAAACGTTCAACAATCTCCAAGTGCCCTACAGTCCGCTTCAGCCAACCAAGTGTTTCTCCGGAGTCACCGACGGCTCCACGGTCCCGATTGGGCAGTTCCGCCTCCCTGTCACCTTCGGGGCACGCGACAACCACCGCACCGAGCTCATCGACTTCGACGTCGCCCACATTCGCCTGCCGTACAACGCCATCCTCGGGTACCCGGCGCTGGCCAAGTTCATGGCCGTAACCCACCACAGCTACAATGTCCTCAAGATGCTAGGAAGTGGCAGGGTCATCACGGTGCCCTGCGAGGAGAGAGACGCAGTGTGCTCCCTGGAGCGAGCCTTTCAGGCCGCGTCACTGGAAGACCCGGATCGCGGAAGCAGGAGGCTTCCCGAGGCCGCCCCCAAGAAGAAGAAGACATCGTCCGGCCCGGCCCCTCAGGAGGCAGGCCCCTCACGGCCCACGCCTGCTCAGGGGGAACCTTCTTCCATCGCATAGGGAGGCGCACCCAGCGCCCTCCTCAGGCAGGGCTCGGGGGCTCTCCCTTGGAGGGCCGCCGACCTCGCCAAGGTCACGAGGGAGGCGCTTGGGCACCACGTGTAGGCGTGTTTCGAAGCACGTTTCCCTTAATAAGGAGCAAGGCAAGAAGGGCCAAACCCTCAGGAGTTCGTCAGCAAGGCCATTCAGGAGCTGCAGGAGTCAAGAGTCATGAGAGGCAGCCGCCGCTTACCCGCTGTGGCCCCCCATCCAGGCGAGGATGGTGGGCTACGCGTCTGCATCGACATACCAGGGCTCAACCGAGCCGCGTCTCAGGAGCGCCTCTGGCCCTCGCAAGTGGGACGCTGCGAGGGTCCGCCCCACAGCTACGTTCGCATGCCTTATGGCTTGCCGAACGCGGCTGCCGCGTACCAGCGCCTCATGAGGGCCATCCTGGAAGCTCAAGAGGTCAGGCGTTCCGTAGCCCTGGTGGAGATGCAGATGGTCCGCAAGGAGCCGCCAGCGCCTCCGGAGTCTCCCGAGGCCCCTGAGCCTGGGGGCTCATGAGGATCGGCTCCCGCAGCCCACCGAGTCTGCGACACCAACACCCCTTTGTCCCCAACATAATCAGGTGGCATCTTTCAAGTTTCATTTCCAGCTGGGAGCGCCCTCAGGGCCGCATTATTCCCAGGCCGTGTGGGTCCGTCCTTGTGGCGTGTATCCCTTTTATTTCCTGTCCTTAGCTTACCTTATTGGGGGCGCCCCTCGGGCTACATTATCCCCAAGTCGCTCGGGTCTGACCCAGCGGCGTGTACCCTTCTTGCGCTTATCTTAGGGCCATGCTTTCGACCCATCATGCTTGTTATTTGGTGCCCGTCCGTGGCACCTTTTCTCCCTAGATGTCGGAAGCTTGCGCATTAAAGGGGGGGTGCCTGAGCATCGCGACTCAGGGCTCCTACCGGCTCTCCAGCCCTCACCCTCTGGTCTTGTCCATGGCATCGCGACCTGGCATACCAGCGACGGCTGAGACCAGCTCGAGAGCCGGGACCCGAGGATGTAGAGTTTCGACATCTAACCCATCTTGCGCGTGAAGGGGGGGTGCCTGAGCATCGCGAATCAGGGCTCCTACCGGCTCTCTAGCCCTCACCCTCTGGTCTTGTCCATGGCATCGCGACCTGGCATACCAGCGACGGCTGAGACTAGCTCGAGAGCCGGGACCTGAGGACGTAGAGTTTCGACATCTAACCCAGCTTGCGCGTTAAAGGGGGGGTGCCTGAGCATCGCGACTCAGGGCTCCTACCAGCTCTCCAGCCCTCACCCTCTGGTCTTGTCCATGATATCGCGACCTGGCATGCCAGCGACGGCTGAGACCAGCTCGAGAGCCGGGACCCGAGGACGTAGAGCACCGACATCTAGCCAAATTTGCAGGAACACATTCCAAGGTAAGGCCCAATGCCGGGCGCAACCCGCCCTGGGGTTGGGCCCCGTGAGTCCCGTGCTGGCTCACGGGTGCCCCAATACACATCGCCAGGCCTTTCGTGCCTCGTCGCCTGTCCGAAGCAGCTAACGGCTAACTGTCGATTGCCACGGCGAACTCTTGTTCCTTTTGTGATGAGCCTACAGGGTCCCTCCAAGGAGCATTTCCAGGCGAGGCCCTCACGGTGCCTTCTTCACTCTCGTCCGCGCAACCCGCTTGCACGTTAAAGAGGGGGTGCCTGAGCATCGCGACTCAGGGCTCCTACCGGCTCTCCAGCCCTCACCCTCTGGCCTTGTCCACGGCATCGCGACCTGGCATACTAGCAACGGCTGAGACTCGCTCGAGGGCCGGGACCCGAGGACATAGAGCAGAAGGGGGAGCGAACACGAGAGGGGAGGAGCACGTGAGGACCTCGCCAAGCAACCCCTCGCCGACCAAGGCACGGACCTGGCGCCGCACCAGGAAGCGTTTCCTGACCCTTGAGATAAGTCACTCTCCGGAAACGCTAGTTAGCGCAGCACCATCCCCGCACCTGATGCAATCCCGTGTTAGCAACGTCGCTCCCCTTTCTCGCCGAATGATGGCTGCTTGACCGCTAAGGGGGACCTCCTGAGCATCGCGACTCAGGGGCTCTTACCGGACCTCGGGCCGCTCACCTCCTGGCCTTGACCACGGCATCGTGACCTGGCATACCAGTGACGGCTGAAGCCGCCTTGGGACTGGGACCTGTAGGCGCAGAGCATCAAGCCCTCACGAGGTCTGAAAGGAAGAAACTAAGCTAAGACGGAATAAGCATCTCGCACTGCTTCACAATAAGGATCATATTGACCAAAGAAGCTACAAACATCTTACAAGCCCCCGCGGGGTACATTCTTGGCTCCTCGCAGGAACAAAAGATGCGAATCCTAAGGAGTCCTACCTACAGGGACCACAGCGGCAGATGCCATCATCAACAGTGGGCCGTCCGGCACCGGTGCCAACCCCATCCAGATCAGGGGCAGCGAAGGCCTGATGAGCCCGCCCTGCTCTGGGACCGGCGCAGGCTCGGGGGCTCATAGCTGTCGTCGCTCGTCTCCGGAGTCGCGAGGAGCTCGGCGGAGTCGCTGGATCCTCCGGCGCTCCCGTCGCCTGAGGAGCTGCCAAGGGAGTGGTCGGCTGGCCTCTGTCTCACCACCGCGGGGTCCCGACCACCTCTTCCGGGGCAGCACTCCAGCCGGCGACCCTCCGCATCGAAGACCTTGAAGGACATCACCGAAGCACCGTCGTACTCCAGATGGATCGTGAGGGCGCCCCTTGCTCTACAGACCCGGGCAATCTCGCCCCAGCCTCGAGTCATGAAGACCTCGCCTGGGGCAACGACCGCGACCTCTGCCCTGGTCGTGAGGGTGCTGCAGCTGGCGTGCTGCAGCCAAAGCCCTAGGGGTTCCCCCTGCGGGATGGCGGAGGCGCAAGAAAGGGGATCTGAGCAGCAACTGGAGAAAGCAAAGAAGGCAAAGGACAGAAGCCGCTCCTTTATCAACTTGCGCGGTTGCAGAGGTGCCCACGTCCAATCAACCGCCACGCAGCGCCCAAGGCCGCAGGCTGTTAGGGCCCGCGATGCTTCGCACTTGCCCTTTCGCCTCTCTGCTCGGCCAAGTCCGGGCACTCCATGGGCCCGGGGGCTACTGTCGGCGTTCTGGGAACGGGGGTCCCCAGACTTGCCTGCCTGCGACCTGCGGCGTGGCTCAAAGGGGGGCCCAGCGCGTCCCATCTTCATCAACACAAGCTCAAGACCCTCGCGGGGCGGACGACAAGGAGCTTCCTCAGGCACGGCCTCATCAGGCTGGCTCGCGAGGAGGCGGAGAGTTCAAGGCGGGGTACCTCGCGAGGTGCCCATGACGCAAGCCATGACGACCAGGGGCGCCAGTCGGGCTCCAGCCCGTGCAGTGTCCTCCTTTCCTCTTTGGTGCAAAGGGAGCAAGCGTAGGCGAGAGCATCAAGCAAAGGCATCCATTTCGGTGCTACAAGACCAAGACCAGCCTAACGACAGGGAGGAAGTCATTGTGGAGCCCAAGCAGGCGTCACCACCAGAGCCTTTGACAGGCAAGGACCAACTTTAGTCAGGATAAGTGTACCAGATGTTCCTCTTCAAAATGGCCAATTGTTAGCGCCCTTCCCGCTCAATATTTGGGGAGAGGCCCAGTGCCTTTTCCTATAAATAGGACTAGCCACCCCCGGGGTAGAGAGCTGGATCCGATCCTCACCAAGAAACTAGTAGATAGAGCGATTGAACTCCTCCTAGCAGTTCATCGCACCAACCAAGAACAGACCCTCGCGAGGTTGTTCTTCCTTGTATTGTTCATTATCCACCCAAGAGGCAATCCACCACACCACACATTGGAGTAGGGTATTACACCACAATGGTGGCCCGAACCAGTACAAACCCCGTGTCTCTTGTGTTGTTCTGTTCGTAGCATAGATCCTATCGATTCGGCGAGGAGCAGGTAGGCAGAGGGCGAAATCTCCACGCGCACCCTAGTGTTCGAACCTCAAGGGTCTGCCGAAACCCGAAATCTAACAGAACCCGGCCTTGGGGCTACGGAACCCAGCCCGTGGGCTGCAGAACCCGGCCCGAGGGATGCTCAGCTCGACCCGTCCACCATTGCCCCGGACCCGGCCAGCGCCATCCCCGACCCGGCTGCTGCTCAACCTGGCTCGGGGGCTGCCGACTCGGAACCCGCCCTGGTGGCCGTCTTCGATGTGGTTACGGCTCGATTTTGGGCCCTCCCAATATTAGAATTCCTGGAGAACGGGGTTCTCCCCATGGATGGGACCGAAGCTCGACAAGTGCAGCACTGGGCGTCCGCCTACAACATCACCAACAACGAGCTCGTCAAGCATAGCTCCACCAGTGTGTTCCAGCGCTGCGTCGAGCAGGAACAGGGCATCGACATACACCATGGCGAATGCGGGCACCATGCCGCTTCGTGATCCCTGGTGGCCAAGGCATTCCACCACGGCTTCTACTGGCCCTCGGCCCTCCAAGATGCCAAGTCCTCGTTCTCAAGTGTGAGGGGTGCCAGCGCTTCAGCAAGCGCAGCCACCAGCTAGCGTCAGCACTCCACACCATTCCGATCGCCTGGCCCTTTGCGGTCTAGGGACTCGACATGGTGGGACCCTTCAAAACCGCTCCAGGCGGCATGACGCACCTGCTGGTGGCAGTGGATAAGTTCACGAAGTGGATCGAAGCACGGCTGATCAAGAAACTGGATGGGCCAACAGCCGTCCGGTTCATCACGGACATAGCGGTTCGCTACGGCATGCCGAACAGCATCATCACGGACAACGACACCAACTTCGCCAAGGGCGCGCTTGAGCAATACTGCTCCATCTCTGGCATCCGCCTCGACCTGGCCTCTGTTGCACACCCGCAGTCCAACGGGTAGGTCGAGTGGGCCAACGGACGCATCCTGTCCGGCATCAAGTCACAACTCGTTGAGCCACTCATCCACTCACCCGGCAGCTGGCTTGACGAGTTGCCGGCCGTTCTCTGGAGTCTCCGCACCATGCCGAATCGGTCAACCGGGTTCACCCTGTTCTTCCTCGTCTATGGAGCCGAAGCCGTCATCCCGACCGACGTCGAGTTCGACTCGCTGCGCATCGTGATGTACACCGAAGCCGAAGTCAGAGAAGCCCGCGAAGACGGCGTCGACCTACTCGAAGAAGCCCACCTCCTGGCGCTTAGCCGTTTGTCCATCTACCAGCAAGGCCCGAGGCACTACCACAGCAAGAAAATCAAGCCCCTCGCATTCCGCGAGGGCGACCTCGTCCTACGACTCGTCCAAGAGCAAGCAGGCCAGCACAAGCTGTCCCCTCCATGGGAAGGCCCATTCATCGTGAGCAGGGCCTTGCGCGATCACAACACCTACTACCTCATCGACGCACGCAAGTCACACAAGCACAAGAGAGACACCGCTGGCAAAGAAATGACCCGGCCGTGGAACGCGGAACTTCTCCACCCGTTTTACAGTTAGCCACACGAATGTATGTATCGTCGCCTTTTGTAAACGCATGAAACTATGGGGTTCCCGAACGAGACTCAGGGACTGCCTTTGGTTGACCAACTTATCGTGTCCCTACTTTTTTGCATCACTATGCCACTGAACCCGGCCATCGGCTCGACCCGCTCGACCCGGGGGCTCGGGGGCTGGCCGGCTCGATTGCCACCCCACCGCCTTACTTGGTGATTCCTGATATAGAAAGGATGCCGCGGTCCCCCACTTCGCCCTAAAGCCACATACCCGGCTTCGGCTGCCGGCTGGCAAGCACCACGGGCCAGAGCTCCTTCATGCTTCAAACGCCAAGTCAAAGGCTTCCAGGTCGATCAACCCGGCCCGCCGCTCAGGAGATAAATAGCCGCACGACCGGCTGCTCGCCAACCGGCTCCGTCGGGTTGCCGCCAGCCGGCCCAGTGGGTGTTTCGCCCGCGGTCAACATTTTGAAGAGCCCAAGTCCTGTGCGCTCCTCTCGAAGAACCAAACTCCTTGTCACGG